>NW_027125245.1:300000-593000 GCF_033026475.1 Channa argus | reverse complement strand
GACCCAGAACAACTCAGTTCAGCATGGAAATATCATTGCAACAGCTTTTATTTAGCCAGAAATCAAGAGTGTAAGTTTTAATGCGCTTCAAAGCATTTTCAGGCCAAAGGAGCTGATGTCTGCCAATTGCAGCAAAATACTGAAAGGAAAGTGGGTTTGCCTTCATATTTGACCCAGAACAACTTATTTCAGCATGGAAATATCATTGCAACAGCTTTTATTTAGCCAGAAATCAAGAGTGTAAGTTTTTATGCGCTTAAAAGCATTTTCAGGCCGAATTAGCAAATATGCTTGTTTCTGCCAATTGCAGCAAAATACTGAAAGGAAAGTGGGTTTGCCTTCAAATTTGACCCAGAACAACCTATTTCAGCATGGAAATATCATTGCAACAGCTTTTATTTAGCCAGAAATCAAGAGTGTAAGTTTTTATGCGCTTAAAAGCATTTTCAGGCCGAATGAGCAAATAAGCTTGATTCTGCCAATTGCAGCAAAATACTGGAAGGAAAGTGGGTTTACCTTCATATTTGACACTGATAACTCAGTTCAGCATGGAAAAATCATTGCAACAGCTTTTATATAGCCAGAAATCAAGAGTGTAAGTTTTTATGTGCTTAAAAGCATTTTCAGGCCGAATGAGCAAATATGCTTGTTTCTGCCAATTGCAGCAAAATACTGAAAGGAAAGTGGGTTTGCCTTCAAATTTGACCCAGAACAACCTATTTCAGCATGGAAATATCATTGCAACAGCTTTTATTTAGCCAGAAATCAAGAGTGTAAGTTTTTATTCGCTTAAAAGCATTTTCAGGCCGAATGAGCAAATAGGCTTGTTTCTGCCAATTGCAGCAAAATACTGAAAGGAAAGTGGGTTTACCTTCATATTTGACACTGAACAACTCAGTTCAGCATGGAAAAATCATTGCAACAGCTTTTATATAGCCAGAAATCAAGAGTGTAAGTTTTTCTGCGCTTAAAAGCATTGTCAGGCCGATTGAGCAAATATGCTTTTTTCTGCCAATTGCAGCAAAATACTGAAAGGAAAGTGGGTTTGCCTTCATATTTGACCCAGAACAACTCAGTTCAGCATGGAAATATCATTGCAACAGCTTTTATTTAGCCAGAAATCAAGAGTGTAAGTTTTATGCGCTTAAAAGCATTTTCAGGCCAAAGGAGCTGATGTCTGCCAATTGCAGCAAAATACTGAAAGAAAAGTGGGTTTGCCTTCATATTTGACCCAGAACAACTTATTTCAGCATGGAAATATCATTGCAACAGCATTTATTTAGCCAGAAATCAAGAGTGTAAGTTTTTATGCGCTTAAAAGCATTTTCAGGCCGAATGAGCAAATATGCTTGTTTCTGCCAATTACAGCAAAATACTGAAAGGAAAGTGGGTTTGCCTTCATATTTGACCCAGAACAACTCAGTTCAACATGGAAATATCATTGCAACAGCTTTTATTTAGCCAGAAATTAAGAGTGTAAGTTTTAATGCGCTTAAAATCATTGTCGGGCTGAACTAGCAAATAGGCTTGTTTCTGCCAATTGCAGCAAAATACTGAAAGGAAAGTGGGTTTGCCTTCATATTTGACCCAGAACAACTCAGTTCAGCATGGAAATATCATTGCAACAGCTTTAATTTAGGCAGAAATCAAGAGAGTAAGTTTCTATTCGCTTAAAAGCATTTTCAGGCCAAATGAGCAAATATGCTTTTTCTGCCAATTGCAGCAAAATACTGAAAGGAAATGGGTTTGCCTTCATATTTGACCCAGAACAACTCAGTTCAGCATGGAAATATCATTGCAACAGCTTTTATTTAGCCAGAAATCAAGAGTGTAAGTTTTTAAGCGCTTAAAATGATTTTCAGGCCGAATGAGCAACTATGCTTGTTTCTGCCAATTGCAGCAAAATACTGAAAGGAAAGTGGGTTTGCCTTCATATCTGACCCAGAACAACTCAGTTCAGCATGGAAATATAATTATAACAGCTTTTATTTAGCCAGAAATCAAGAGTGTAAGTTTTTATGCGCTTAAAAGCATTTTCAGGTCGAATGAGCAAATATGCTTGTTTCTGCCAAGTGCAGCAAAATACTGAAAGGAAAGTGGGTTTACCTTCATATTTGACACTGAACAACTCAGTTCAGCATGGAAAAATCATTGCAACAGCTTTTATTTAGCCAGAAATCAAGAGTGTAAGTTTTTATGTGCTTAAAAGCATTTTCAGGCCGAATGAGCAAATATGCTTGTTTCTGCCAATTGCAGCAAAATACTGAAAGGAAAGTGGGTTTGCCTTCATATTTGACCCAGAACAACTCATTTCAGCATGGAAATATCATTGCAACAGCTTTTATTTAGCCAGAAATTAAGAGTGTAAGTTTTAATGCGCTTAAAAGCATTTTCAGGCCGAACTAGTAAATATGCTTGCATCTGCCAATTGCAGCAAAATACTGAAAGGAAAGTGGGTTTGCCTTCATATTTGACCCAGAACAACTCAGTTCAGCATGGAAATATCATTGCAACAGCTTTTATTTAGCCAGAAATTAAGAGTGTAAGTTTTAATGCGCTTAAAAGCATTTTCAGGCCGAACTAGTAAATATGCTTGCTTCTGCCAATTGCAGCAAAATACTGAAAGGAAAGTGGGTTTGCCTTCATATTTGACCCAGAACAACTCAGTTCAGCATGGAAATATCATTGCAACAGCTTTTATTTAGCCAGAAATCAAGAGTGTAAGTTTTTATGCGCTTAAAAGCTTTTTCAGGCCGATATAGCAAATATGCTTGTTTCTGCCAATTGCAGCAAAATACTGGAAGGAAAGTGGGTTTGCCTTCATATTTAACCCAGAACCACTCAGTTCAGCATGGAAATATCATTGCAACAGCTTTTATTTAGCCAGAAATCAAGAGTGTAAGTTTTTATGCGCTTAAAAGCATTTTCAGGCCGAATAAGCAAATATGCCTGTTTCTGCCAATTGCAGCAAAATACTGAAAGGAAAGTGGGTTTGCCTTCATATTTGACCCAGAACAACTCAGTTCAGCATGGAAATACCATTGCAACAGCGTTTATTTAGCCAGAAATCAAGAGAGTAAGTTTTTATTCGATTAAAAGCATTTTTAGGCGAAATGAGCTGAGTTCTGCCAATTGCAGCAAAATACTGAAAGGAAAGTGGGGTTGCCTTCATATTTGACCCAGTACAACTCAGGTCAGCATGAAAATATCATTGCAACAGCTTTTATTTAGCCAGTAATCAAAAGTGTAAGTTTTTATGCTCTAAAAAGAATTTCATGCCGAATGAGCAAATATGCTTGTTCCTGCCAATTGCAGCAAAATACTGAAAGGAAAGTGGGTTTGCCTTCATATTTGACACACAACAACTCAGTTCAGCATGGAAATATCATTGCAATAGCTTTTATTTAGCCAGAAATCAAGAGTGTAAGTTTTTATGCGCTTAAAAGCATTTTCAGGCCGAATGAGCAAATATGTTTTTTTCTGCCAATTGCAGCAAAATACTGAAAGGAAAGTGGGTTTGCCTTCATATTTGACCCAGAACAACTCAGTTAAGCATGGAAATATGATTGCAACAGCTTTTATTAAGCCAGAAATCAAGAGATTAAGTTTTTATGCGTTTAAAAGCATTTCAGGCCGAATAAGCAAATATGCTTGTTTATTGCCAATTGCAGCAAAATACTGAAAGGAAAGTGGGTTTTCCTTCATATTTGACCCAGAACAACTCAGTTCAGCATGGAAATATCATTGCAACAGCTGTTATTTAGCCAGAAATCAAGAGTGTAAGTTTCTATGCGTTTAAAAGCATTTTCAGGCCAAAAGAGCAAATATGCTTTTTATGCCAATTGCAGCAAAATACTGAAAGGAAAGTGGGTTTGCCTTCATATTTGACCCAGAACAAATCAGTTCAGCATGGAAATATCATTGCAACAGCTTTTATTTAGCCAGAAATCAAAAGAGTAAGTTTCTATCCGTTTAAAAGCATTTTCAGGCCAAAGGAGCTGATTTCTGCCAATTGCAGCAAAATACTGGAAGGAAAGTGGGTTTGCCTTCATATTTGACCCAGAACAACTCAGTTCAGCATGGAAATATCATTGCAACAGCTTTTATTTAGCCAGAAATTAAGAGTCTTAGTTTTAATGCGCTTAAAAGTATTTTCAGGCCGAACTTGCAAATATGCTTGCTTCTGCCAATTGCAGCAAAATACTGAAAGGAAAGTGGGTTTGCCTTCATATTTGACCCAGAACAACTCAATTCAGCATGGAAATATCATTGCAACAGCTGTTATTTAGCCAGAAATCAAGAGTGTAAGTTTCTATCCGTTTAAAAGCATTTTCAGGCCAAAGCAGCTGATTTCTGCCAATTGCAGCAAAATACTGAAAGGAAAGTGGGTTTGCCTTCATATTTGACCCAGAACAACTCAGGTCAGCATGAAAAAATCATTGCAACAGCTTTTATTTAGCCAGAAATCAAGAGAGTAAGTTTTTATTCGCTTAAAAGCATTTTCAGGCCAAAGGAGCTGATTTCTGCCAATTGCAGCAACATACTGAAAGGAAAGTGGGTTTGCCTTCATATCTGACCAAGAACAACTCAGTTCAGCATGGAAATATATTTACAACAGCTTTTATTTACCCAGAAATCAAGAGTGTAAGTTTTTATGCGCTTAAAAGCATTTTCAGGCCGAATGAGCAAATATGCTTGTTTCTGCCAATTGCAGCAAAATACTGAAAGGAAAGTGGGTTTGCCTTCATATTTGACCCAGAACAACTCAGTTCAACATGGAAATATCATTGCAACAGCTTTTATTTAGCCAGAAATTAAGAGTGTTAGTTTTAATGCGCTTAAAATCATTGTCCGGCCGAACTAGCAAATATGCTCGCTTCTGCCAATTGTAGCAAAATACTGAAAGGAAAGTGGGTTTGCCTTCATATTTGATCCAGAACAACTCACTTCAGCATGGAAATATCATTGCAACAGCTTTTATTTAGCCAGAAATCAAGAGTGTAAGTTTTTATGCACTTAAAAGCATTTTCAGGCCAAAGGAGCTGATTTCTGCCAATTGCAGCAAAATACTGGAAGGAAAGTGGGTTTGCCTTCATATTTGACCCAGAACAACTCAGGTCAGCATGGAAATATCATTGCAACAGCTTTTATTTAGGCAGAAATCAAGAGAGTAAGTTTTTATTCGCTTAAAAGCATTTTCAGGCCAAATGAGCAAATATGCTTTTTCTGCCAATTGCAGCAAAATACTGAAAGGAAATGGGTTTGCCTTCATATTTGACCCAGAACAACTCAGTTCAGCATGGAAATATCATTGCAACAGCTTTTATTTAGCCAGAAATCAAGAGTGTAAGTTTTTAAGCGCTTAAAATCATTTTCAGGCCGAATGAGCAACTATGCTTGTTTCTGCCAATTGCAGCAAAATACTGAAAGGAAAGTGGGTTTGCCTTCATATCTGACCCAGAACAATTCAGTTCAGCATGGAAATATAATTACAACAGCTTTTATTTACCCAGAAATCAAGAGTGTACGTTTTTATGCGCTTAAAAGCATTTTCAGGTCGAATGAGCAAATGTGCTTGTTTCTGCCAATTGCAGCAAAATACTGAAAGGAAAGTGGGTTTGCCTTCATATTTGACCCAGAACAACTCAGTTCAACATGGAAATATCATTGCAACAGCTTTTATTTAGCCAGAAATTAAGAGTGTTAGTTTTAATGCGCTTAAAATCATTGTCGGGCTGAACTAGCAAATATGCTTGCTTCTGCCAATTGTAGCAAAATACTGAAAGGAAAGTGGGTTTGCTTTCATATTTGATCCAGAACAACTCAGTTCAGCATGGAAATATCATTGCAACAGCTTTTATTTAGCCAGAAATCAAGAGTGTAAGTTTTTATGCGCTTAAAAGCATTTTCAGGCCAAAGGAGCTGATTTCTGCCAATTGCAGCAAAATACTGGAAGGAAAGTGGGTTTGCCTTCATATTTGACCCAGAACAACTCAGTTCAGCATGGAAATATCATTGCAACAGCTTTTATTTAGCCAGAAATCAAAAGAGTAAGTTTTTATTAGCTTAAAAGCATTTTCAGGCCAAAGGAGCTGATGTCTGCCAATTGCAGCAAAATACTGAAAGGAAAGTGGGTTTGCTTTCATATTTGACCCAGAACAACTCAGTTCAACATGGAAATATCATTGCAACAGCTTTTATTTAGCCAGAAATTAAGAGTGTTAGTTTTAATGCGCTTAAAATCATTGTCCGGCCGAACTAGCAAATATGCTCGCTTCGGCCAATTGTAGCAAAATACTGAAAGGAAAGTGGGTTTGCCTTCATATTTGATCCAGAACAACTCAGGTCAGCATGGAAATATCATTGCAACAGCTTTTATTTAGGCAGAAATCAAGAGAGTAAGTTTTTATTCACTTAAAAGCATTTTCAGGCCAAATGAGCAAATATGCTTTTTCTGCCAATTGCAGCAAAATACTGAAAGGAAATGGGTTTGCCTTCATATTTGACCCAGAACAACTCAGTTCAGCATGGAAATATCATTGCAACAGCTTTTATTTAGCCAGAAATCAAGAGTGTAAGTTTTTAAGCGCTTAAAATCATTTTCAGGCCGAATGAGCAACTATGCTTGTTTCTGCCAATTGCAGCAAAATACTGAAAGGAAAGTGGGTTTGCCTTCATATCTGACCCAGAACAACTCAGTTCAGCATGGAAATATAATTACAACAGCTTTTATTTACCCAGAAATCAAGAGTGTAAGTTTTTATGCGCTTAAAAGCATTTTCAGGTCGAATGAGCAAATGTGCTTGTTTCTGCCAATTGCAGCAAAATACTGAAAGGAAAGTGGGTTTGCCTTCATATTTGACCCAGAACAACTCAGTTCAACATGGAAATATCATTGCAACAGCTTTTATTTAGCCAGAAATTAAGAGTGTTAGTTTTAATGCGCTTAAAATCATTGTCGGGCTGAACTAGCAAATATGCTTGCTTCTGCCAATTGTAGCAAAATACTGAAAGGAAAGTGGGTTTGCCTTCATATTTGATCCAGAACAACTCAGTTCAGCATGGAAATACCATTGCAACAGCTTTTATTTAGCCAGAAATCAAGAGTGTAAGTTTTTATGCGCTTAAAAGCATTTTCAGGCCAAAGGAGCTGATTTCTGCCAATTGCAGCAAAATACTGGAAGGAAAGTGGGTTTGCCTTCAAATTTGACCCAGAACAACTCAGTTCAGCATGGAAATATCATTGCAACAGCTTTTATTTAGCCAGAAATCAAAAGAGTAAGTTTTTATTAGCTTAAAAGCATTTTCAGGCCAAAGGAGCTGATGTCTGCCAATTGCAGCAAAATACTGAAAGGAAAGTGGGTTTGCTTTCATATTTGACCCAGAACAACTCAGTTCAGCATGGAAATATCATTGCAACCGCTTTTATTTAGCCAGAAATTAAGAGTCTTAGTTTTAATGCGCTTAAAAGCATTTTCAGGCCGAACTAGCAAATATGCTTGCTTCTGCCAATTGCAGCAAAATACTGAAAGGAAAGTGGGTTTGCCTTCATATTTGACCCAGAACAACTCAGTTCAGCATGGAAATATCATTGCAACAGCTTTTATTTAGCCAGAAATCAAGAGTGTAAGTTTTTAAGCGCTTAAAAGCATTTTCAGGCCAAATGAGCTGATTTCTGCCAATTGCAGCAAAATACTGAAAGGAAAGTGGGTTTGCCTTCATATTTGACCCAGAACAACTCAGTTCAGCATGGAAATATCATTGCAACAGCTTTTATTTAGCCAGAAATCAAAAGAGTAAGTTTTTATTCGCTTAAAAGCATTTTCAGGCCAAAGGAGCTGATGTCTGCCAATTGCAGCAAAATACTGAAAGGAAAGTGGGTTTGCTTTCATATTTGACCCAGAACAACTCAGTTCAGCATGGAAATATCATTGCAACAGCTTTTATTTAGCCAGAAATTAAGAGTCTTAGTTTTAATGCGCTTAAAAGTATTTTCAGGCCGAACTTGCAAATATGCTTGCTTCTGCCAATTGCAGCAAAATACTGAAAGGAAAGTGGGTTTGCCTTCATATTTGACCCAGAACAACTCAATTCAGCATGGAAATATCATTGCAACAGCTGTTATTTAGCCAGAAATCAAGAGTGTAAGTTTCTATCCGTTTAAAAGCATTTTCAGGCCAAAGCAGCTGATTTCTGCCAATTGCAGCAAAATACTGAAAGGAAAGTGGGTTTGCCTTCATATTTGACCAATACAACTCAGTTCAACATGGAAATATCATTGCAACAGCTTTTATTTAGCCAGAAATTAAGAGTGTTAGTTTTAATGCGCTTAAAATCATTGTCGGGCTGAACTAGCAAATATGCTTGCTTCTGCCAATTGTAGCAAAATACTGAAAGGAAAGTGGGTTTGCCTTCATATTTGATCCAGAACAACTCAGTTCAGCATGGAAATATTATTGCAACAGCTTTTATTTAGCCAGAAATCAAGAGTGTAAGTTTTTATGCGCTTAAAAGCATTTTCAGGCCAAAGGAGCTGATTTCTGCCAATTGCAGCAAAATACTGGAAGGAAAGTGGGTTTGCCTTCATATTTGACACAGAACAACTCAGTTCAGCATGGAAATATCATTGCAACAGCTTTTATTTAGCCAGAAATCAAAAGAGTAAGTTTTTATTCGCTTAAAAGCATTTTCAGGCCAAAGGAGCTGATGTCTGCCAATTGCAGCAAAATACTGAAAGGAAAGTGGGTTTGCTTTCATATTTGACCCAGAACAACTCAGTTCAGCATGGAAATATCATTGCAACAGCTTTTATTTAGCCAGAAATTAAGAGTCTTAGTTTTAATGCGCTTAAAAGTATTTTCAGGCCGAACTTGCAAATATGCTTGCTTCTGCCAATTGCAGCAAAATACTGAAAGGAAAGTGGGTTTGCCTTCATATTTGACCCAGAACAACTCAATTCAGCATGGAAATATCATTGCAACAGCTGTTATTTAGCCAGAAATCAAGAGTGTAAGTTTCTATCCGTTTAAAAGCATTTTCAGGCCAAAGCAGCTGATTTCTGCCAATTGCAGCAAAATACTGAAAGGAAAGTGGGTTTGCCTTCATATTTGACCCAGAACAACTCAGGTCAGCATGAAAAAATCATTGCAACAGCTTTTATTTAGCCAGAAATCAAGAGTGTAAGTTTTTATGCGCTTAAAAGCATTTTCAGGCCAAATGAGCAAATATGCTTTTTCTGCCAATTGCAGCAAAATACTGAAAGGAAATGGGTTTGCCTTCATATTTGACCCAGAACAACTCAGTTCAGCATGGAAATATCATTGCAACAGCTTTTATTTAGCCAGAAATCAAGAGTGTAAGTTTTTAAGCGCTTAAAATCATTTTCAGGCCGAATGAGCAACTATGCTTGTTTCTGCCAATTGCAGCAAAATACTGAAAGGAAAGTGGGTTTGCCTTCATATCTGACCCAGAACAACTCAGTTCAGCATGGAAATATAATTACAACAGCTTTTATTTACCCAGAAATCAAGAGTGTAAGTTTTTATGCGCTTAAAAGCATTTTCAGGTCGAATGAGCAAATGTGCTTGTTTCTGCCAATTGGAGCAAAATACTGAAAGGAAAGTGGGTTTGCCTTCATATTTGACCCAGAACAACTCAGTTCAACATGGAAATATCATTGCAACAGCTTTTATTTAGCCAGAAATTAAGAGTGTTAGTTTTAATGCGCTTAAAATCATTGTCGGGCTGAACTAGCAAATATGCTTGCTTCTGCCAATTGTAGCAAAATACTGAAAGGAAAGTGGGTTTGCCTTCATATTTGATCCAGAACAACTCAGTTCAGCATGGAAATATCATTGCAACAGCTTTTATTTAGCCAGAAATCAAGAGTGTAAGTTTTTATGCGCTTAAAAGCATTTTCAGGCCAAAGGAGCTGATTTCTGCCAATTGCAGCAAAATACTGGAAGGAAAGTGGGTTTGCCTTCATATTTGACCCAGAACAACTCAGTTCAGCATGGAAATATCATTGCAACAGCTTTTATTTAGCCAGAAATCAAAAGAGTAAGTTTTTATTAGCTTAAAAGCATTTTCAGGCCAAAGGAGCTGATGTCTGCCAATTGCAGCAAAATACTGAAAGGAAAGTGGGTTTGCTTTCATATTTGACCCAGAACAACTCAGTTCAGCATGGAAATATCATTGCAACCGCTTTTATTTAGCCAGAAATTAAGAGTCTTAGTTTTAATGCGCTTAAAAGCATTTTCAGGCCGAACTAGCAAATATGCTTGCTTCTGCCAATTGCAGCAAAATACTGAAAGGAAAGTGGGTTTGCCTTCATATTTGACCCAGAACAACTCAGTTCAGCATGGAAATATCATTGCAACAGCTTTTATTTAGCCAGAAATCAAGAGTGTAAGTTTTTAAGCGCTTAAAAGCATTTTCAGGCCAAATGAGCTGATTTCTGCCAATTGCAGCAAAATACTGAAAGGAAAGTGGGTTTGCCTTCATATTTGACCCAGAACAACTCAGTTCAGCATGGAAATATCATTGCAACAGCTTTTATTTAGCCAGAAATCAAGAGTGTAAGTTTTTAAGCGCTTAAAAGCATTTTCAGGCCGATTTAGCAAATATGCTTGTTTCTGCCAATTGCAGCAAATTACTGGAAGGAAAGTGTGTTTGCCTTCATATTTGACCCAGAACAACTCAGGTCAGCATGGAAATATCATTGCAACAGCTTTTATTTAGCCAGAAGTCAAGAGTGTAAGTTTTTATGCGCTTAAAAGCATTTTCAGGCCGAATAAGCAAATATGCCTGTTTCTGCCAATTGCAGCAAAATACTGAAAGGAAAGTGGGTTTGCCTTCATATTTGACCCAGAACAACTCAGTTCAGCATGGAAATATCATTGCAACAGCTGTTATTTAGCCAGAAATCAAGAGAGTAACTTCTTATTCGCTTAAAATCATTTTCAGGCCAAAGGAGCTGAGTTCTGCCAATGGCAGCAACATACTGAAAGGAAGTGGGTTTGCCTTCATATTTGACCCAGAACAACTCAGTTCAGCATGGAAATATCATTGCAACAGCTTTTATTTAGCCAGAAATCAAGAGTGTAAGTTTTAATGCGCTTCAAAGCATTTTCAGGCCAAAGGAGCTGATTTCTGCCAATTGCAGCAAAATACTGAAAGGAAAGTGGGTTTGCCTTCATATTTGAACCAGAACAATTCAGTTCAGCATGGAAATATCATTGCAACAGCTTTTATTTAGCCAGAAATCAAGAGTGTAAGTTTTTCTGCGCTTAAAAGCATTGTCAGGCCGAATGAGCAAATATGCTTTTTTCTGCCAATTGCAGCAAAATACTGAAAGGAAAGTGGGTTTGCCTTCATATTTGACCCAGAACAATTCAGTTCAGCATGGAAATATCATTGCAACAGCTTTTATTTAGCCAGAAATCAAGAGTGTAAGTTTTATGCGCTTAAAAGCATTTTCAGGCCAAAGGAGCTGATGTCTGCCAATTGCAGCAAAATACTGAAAGGAAAGTGGGTTTGCCTTCATATTTGACCCAGAACAACTTATTTCAGCATGGAAATATCATTGCAACAGCTTTTATTTAGCCAGAAATCAAGAGTGTAAGTTTTTATGCGCTTAAAAGCATTTTCACGCCGAATTAGCAAATATGCTTGTTTCTGCCAATTGCAGCAAAATACTGAAAGGAAAGTGGGTTTGCCTTCAAATTTGACCCAGAACAACCTATTTCAGCATGGAAATATCATTGCAACAGCTTTTATTTAGCCAGAAATCAAGAGTGTAAGTTTTTATGCGCTTAAAAGCATTTTCAGGCCGAATGAGCAAATAAGCTTGATTCTGCCAATTGCAGCAAAATACTGGAAGGAAAGTGGGTTTACCTTCATATTTGACACTGATAACTCAGTTCAGCATGGAAAAATCATTGCAACAGCTTTTATATAGCCAGAAATCAAGAGTGTAAGTTTTTATGTGCTTAAAAGCATTTTCAGGCCGAATGAGCAAATATGCTTGTTTCTGCCAATTGCAGCAAAATACTGAAAGGAAAGTGGGTTTGCCTTCAAATTTGACCCAGAACAACTCAGTTCAGCATGGAAATATCATTGCAACAGCTTTAATTTAGGCAGAAATCAAGAGAGTAAGTTTTTATTCGCTTAAAAGCATTTTCAGGCCAAATGAGCAAATATGCTTTTTCTGCCAATTGCAGCAAAATACTGAAAGGAAATGGGTTTGCCTTCATATTTGACCCATAACAACTCAGTTCAGCATGGAAATATCATTGCAACAGCTTTTATTTAGCCAGAAATCAAGAGTGTAAGTTTTTAAGCGCTTCAAATGATTTTCAGGCCGAATGAGCAACTATGCTTGTTTCTGCCAATTGCAGCAAAATACTGAAAGGAAAGTGGGTTTGCCTTCATATCTGACCCAGAACAACTCAGTTCAGCATGGAAATATAATTATAACAGCTTTTATTTAGCCAGAAATCAAGAGTGTAAGTTTTTATGCGCTTAAAAGCATTTTCAGGTCGAATGAGCAAATATGCTTGTTTCTGCCAATTGCAGCAAAATACTGAAAGGAAAGTGGGTTTACCTTCATATTTGACACTGAACAACTCAGTTCAGCATGGAAAAATCATTGCAACAGCTTTTATTTAGCCAGAAATCAAGAGTGTAAGTTTTTATGTGCTTAAAAGCATTTTCAGGCCGAATGAGCAAATATGCTTGTTTCTGCCAATTGCAGCAAAATACTGAAAGGAAAGTGGGTTTGCCTTCATATTTGACCCAGGACAACTCAGTTCAGCATGGAAATTTCATTGCAACAGCTTTTATTAAGCCAGAAATCAAGAGTGTAAGTTTTTATGCGCTTAAAAGCATTTTCGTGCCAAAGGAGCTGATGTCTGCCAATTGCAGCAAAATACTGAAAGGAAAGTGGGTTTACCTTCATATTTGACCCAGAACAACTCAGTTCAGCATGGAAATAACATTGCAACAGCTTTTATTTAGCCAGAAATCAAGAGTGTAAGTTTTTATCCGCTTAAAAGCATTTTCAGGCCGATTTAGCAAATATGCTTGTTTCTGCCATTTGCAGCAAAATACTGAAAGGAAAGTGGGTTTGCCTTCATATTTGACCCAGAACAACTCAGTTCAGCATGGAAATTTCATTGCAACAGCTTTTATTTAGCCAGAAATCAAGAGAGTAAGTTTTTATTCGCTTAATAGCATTTTCAAGCCAAAGGAGCTGATTTCTGCCAATTGCAGCAAAATACTGGAAGGAAAGTGGGTTTGCCTTCATATTTGACCCAGAACAACTCAGTTCAGCATGGAAATATCATTGCAACAGCTTTTATTTAGCCAGAAATCAAGAACGTAAGTTTTTATGCGCTTAAAAGCATTTTCAGGCCGAATGAGCAAATATGCTTGTTTCTGCCAATTGCAGCAAAATACTGAAAGGAAAGTGGGTTTGCCTTCATATTTGACCCAGAACAACTCAGTTCAGCATGGAAATATCATTGCAACAGCTTTTATTTAGCCATAAATCAAGAGTGTACGTTTTTATGCTCTTAAAAGCATTTTCAGGCCGAATAAGCAAATATGTCTGTTTCTGCCCATTGCAGCAAAATACTGAAAGGAAAGTGGGTTTGCCTTCATATTTGACCCAGAACAACTCAGTTCAGCATGGAAATATCATTGCAACAACTTTTATTTAGCCAGAAATCAAGAGAGTAAATTTTTATTCAATTAAAAGCATTTTCAGGCCAAAGGAGCTGATTTCTGCCAATTGCAGCAAAATACTGAAAGGAAAGTGGGTTTGCCTTCATATTTGACCCACAACAACTCAGTTCAGCATGGAAATATCATTGCAACAGCTTTTATTTAGCCAGAAATCAAGAGTGTAAGTTTTTCTGCGCTTAAAAGCATTGTCAGGCCGAATGAGCAAATATGCTTTTTTCTGCCAATTGCAGCAAAATACTGAAAGGAAAGTGGGTTTGCCTTCATATTTGACCCAGAACAACTCAGTTCAGCATGGAAATATCATTGCAACAGCTTTTATTTAGCCAGAAATCAAGAGTGTAAGTTTTTATGCGCTTAAAAGCATTTTCAGGCCGAATGAGCAAATATGCTTGTTTCTGCCAATTGCAGCAAAATACTGAAAGGAAAGTGGGTTTGCCTTCAAATTTGACCCAGAACAACCTATTTCAGCATGGAAATATCATTGCAACAGCTTTTATTTAGCCAGAAATCAAGAGTGTAAGTTTTTATGCGCTTAAAAGCATTTTCAGGCCGAATGAGCAAATAGGCTTGTTTCTGCCAATTGCAGCAAAATACTGAAAGGAAAGTGGGTTTACCTTCATATTTGACACTGAACAACTCAGTTCAGCATGGAAAAATCATTGCAACAGCTTTTATTTAGCCAGAAATCAAGAGTGTAAGTTTTTATGTGCTTAAAAGCATTTTCAGGCCGAATGAGCAAATATGCTTGTTTCTGCCAATTGCAGCAAAATACTGAAAGGAAAGTGGGTTTGCCTTCATATTTGACCCAGTACAACTCAGGTCAGCATGAAAATATCATTGCAACAGCTTTTATTTAGCCAGAAATCAAGAGTGTAAGTTTTTATGCGCTTAAAAGCATTTTCAGGCCAAAGGAGCTGATGTCTGCCAATTGCAGCAAAATACTGAAAGGAAAGTGGGTTTGCCTTCATATTTGACCCAGAACAACTCAGTTCAGCATAGAAATATCATTGCAACAGCTTTTAATCAGCCAGAAATTAAGAGTTTTAGTTTTAATGCGCTTAAAAGCATTTTCAGGCCGAATGAGCAAATTTGCTTGTTTCTGCCAATTGCAGCAAAATACTGAAAGGAAAGTGGGTTTGCCTACATATTTGACCCAGAACAACTCAGTTCAGCATGGAAATTTCATTGCAACAGCTTTTATTAAGCCAGAAATCAAGAGTGTAAGTTTTTATGCGCTTAAAAGCATTTTCGTGCCAAAGGAGCTGATGTCTGCCAATTGCAGCAAAATACTGAAAGGAAAGTGGGTTTACCTTCATATTTGACCCAGAACAACTCAGTTCAGCATGGAAATAACATTGCAACAGCTTTTATTTAGCCAGAAATCAAGAGTGTAAGTTTTTATCCGCTTAAAAGCATTTTCAGGCCGATTTAGCAAATATGCTTGTTTCTGCCAATTGCAGCAAAATACTGAAAGGAAAGTGGGTTTGCCTTCATATTTGACCCAGAACAACTCAGTTCAGCATGGAAATATCATTGCAACAGCTTTTATTTAGCCAGAAATCAAGAGTGTAAGTTTTTATGCGCTTAAAAGCATTTTCAGGCCGAATGAGCAAATATGCTTGTTTCTGCCAATTGCAGCAAAATACTGAAAGGAAAGTGGGTTTGCCTTCAAATTTGACCCAGAACAACCTATTTCAGCATGGAAATATCATTGCAACAGCTTTTATTTAGCCAGAAATCAAGAGTGTAAGTTTTTATGCGCTTAAAAGCATTTTCAGGCCGAATGAGCAAATAGGCTTGTTTCTGCCAATTGCAGCAAAATACTGAAAGGAAAGTGGGTTTACCTTCATATTTGACACTGAACAACTCAGTTCAGCATGGAAAAATCATTGCAACAGCTTTTATTTAGCCAGAAATCAAGAGTGTAAGTTTTTATGTGCTTAAAAGCATTTTCAGGCCGAATGAGCAAATATGCTTGTTTCTGCCAATTGCAGCAAAATACTGAAAGGAAAGTGGGTTTGCCTTCATATTTGACCCAGTACAACTCAGGTCAGCATGAAAATATCATTGCAACAGCTTTTATTTAGCCAGAAATCAAGAGTGTAAGTTTTTATGCGCTTAAAAGCATTTTCAGGCCAAAGGAGCTGATGTCTGCCAATTGCAGCAAAATACTGAAAGGAAAGTGGGTTTGCCTTCATATTTGACCCAGAACAACTCAGTTCAGCATAGAAATATCATTGCAACAGCTTTTAATCAGCCAGAAATTAAGAGTTTTAGTTTTAATGCGCTTAAAAGCATTTTCAGGCCGAATGAGCAAATATGCTTGTTTCTGCCAATTGCAGCAAAATACTGAAAGGAAAGTGGGTTTGCCTACATATTTGACCCAGAACAACTCAGTTCAGCATGGAAATTTCATTACAACAGCTTTTATTAAGCCAGAAATCAAGAGTGTAAGTTTTTATGCGCTTAAAAGCATTT
This sequence comes from Channa argus, assembly GCF_033026475.1. Lineage (NCBI taxonomy): Eukaryota > Metazoa > Chordata > Actinopteri > Anabantiformes > Channidae > Channa > Channa argus. The sequence continues at coordinate 576,776 of NW_027125245.1, read as the reverse complement.
TCGTGCCAAAGGAGCTGATGTCTGCCAATTGCAGCAAAATACTGAAAGGAAAGTGGGTTTACCTTCATATTTGACCCAGAACAACTCAGTTCAGCATGGAAATAACATTGCAACAGCTTTTATTTAGCCAGAAATCAAGAGTGTAAGTTTTTATCCGCTTAAAAGCATTTTCAGGCCGATTTAGCAAATATGCTTGTTTCTGCCAATTGCAGCAAAATACTGAAAGGAAAGTGGGTTTGCCTTCATATTTGACCCAGAACAACTCAGTTCAGCATGGAAATTTCATTGCAACAGCTTTTATTTAGCCAGAAATCAAGAGAGTAAGTTTTTATTCGCTTAAAAGCATTTTAAGGCCAAATGAGCTGATTTCTGCCAATTGCAGCAAAATACTGAAAGGAAAGTGGCATTGCCTTCATATCTGACCCAGAACAACTCAGTTCAGCATGGAAATATCATTGCAACAGCTTTTATTTAGCCAGAAATCAAGAGTGTAAGTTTTTATGCGCTTAAAAGCATTTTCAGGCCGAATAAGCAAATATGTCTGTTTCTGCCAATTGCAGCAAAATACTGAAAGGAAAGTGGGTTTGCCTTCATATTTGACCCAGAACAACTCAGTTCAGCATGGAAATATCATTGCAACAGCTTTTATTTAGCCAGAAATCAAGAGTGTAAGTTTTTAAGCGGTTAAAAGCATTTTCAGGCCAAATGAGCTGGTTTCTGCCAATTGCAGCAAAATACTGAAAAGAAAGTGGTATTGCCTTCATATTTGACCCAGAACAACTCATTTCAGCATGGAAATATCATTGCACCAGCTTTTATTTAGCCAGAAATCAAGAGTGTAAGTTTTTATGCGCTTAAAAGCATTTTCAGGACGATTTAGCAAATATGCTTGTTTCTGCCTATTGCAGCAAAATACTGGAAGGAAAGTGGGTTTGCCTTCATATTTGACCCAGAACAACTCAGTTCAGCATGGAAATATCATTGCAACAGCTTTTATTTAGCCAGAAATCAAGAGTGTAAGTTTTTATGCGCTTAAAAGCATTTTCAGGCCGAATAAGCAAATATGCCTGTTTCTGCCAATTGCAGCAACATACTGAAAGGAAAGTGGGTTTGCCTTCATATTTGACCCAGAACAAAGAAGTTCAGCATGGAAATATCATTACAACAGCTTTTATTTAGCCAGAAATCCAGAGTATAAGTCTTTATGCTCTTAAAAGCATTTTCAGGCCGATATAGCAAATATGCTTGTTTCTGCCATTTGCAGCAAAATACTGAAAGGAAAGTGGGTTTGCCTTCATATTTGACCCAGAACAACTCAGTTCAGCATGGAAATATCATTGCACCAGCTTTTATTTAGCCAGAAATCAAGAGTGTAAGTTTTTATGTGCTTAAAAGCATTTTCAGGCCGATTTAGCAAATATGCTTGTTTCTGCCAATTGCAGCAAATTACTGGAAGGAAAGTGGGTTTGCCTTCATATTTGACCCAGAACAACTCAGTTCAGCATGGAAATATCATTGCAACAGCTTTTATTTAGCCAGAAATCAAGAGTGTAAGTTTTTATGTGCTTAAAAGCATTTTCAGGCCGATTTAGCAAATATGCTTGTTTCTGCCAATTGCAGCAAAATACTGAAAGGAAAGTGGGTTTGCCTTCATATTTGACCCAGAACAACTCAGTTCAGCATGGAAATATCATTGCAACAGCTTTTATTTAGCCAGAAATCAAGAGTGTAAGTTTTTAAGCGGTTAAAAGCATTTTCAGGCCAAATGAGCTGGTTTCTGCCAATTGCAGCAAAATACTGAAAGGAAAGTGGTATTGCCTTCATATTTGACCCAGAACAACTCATTTCAGCATGGAAATATCATTGCACCAGCTTTTATTTAGCCAGAAATCAAGAGTGTAAGTTTTTATGCGCTTAAAAGCATTTTCAGGACGATTTAGCAAATATGCTTGTTTCTGCCTATTGCAGCAAAATACTAGAAGGAAAGTGGGTTTGCTTTCATATTTGACCCAGAACAACTCAGTTCAGCATGGAAATATCATTGCAACAGCTTTTATTTAGCCAGAAATCAAGAGTGTAAGTTTTTATGCGCTTAAAAGCATTTTCAGGCCGAATAAGCAAATATGCCTGTTTCTGCCAATTGCAGCAACATACTGAAAGGAAAGTGGGTTTGCCTTCATATTTGACCCAGAACAAAGAAGTTCAGCATGGAAATATCATTACAACAGCTTTTATTTAGCCAGAAATCCAGAGTATAAGTCTTTATCCTCTTAAAAGCATTTTCAGGCCGATATAGCAAATATGCTTGTTTCTGCCATTTGCAGCAAAATACTGAAAGGAAAGTGGGTTTGCCTTCATATTTGACCCAGAACAACTCAGTTCAGCATGGAAATATCATTGCACCAGCTTTTATTTAGCCAGAAATCAAGAGTGTAAGTTTTTATGTGCTTAAAAGCATTTTCAGGCCGATTTAGCAAATATGCTTGTTTCTGCCAATTGCAGCAAATTACTGGAAGGAAAGTGGGTTTGCCTTCATATTTGACCCAGAACAACTCAGTTCAGCATGGAAATATCATTGCAACAGCTTTTATTTAGCCAGAAATCAAGAGTGTAAGTTTTTATGTGCTTAAAAGCATTTTCAGGCCGATTTAGCAAATATGCTTGTTTCTGCCAATTGCAGCAAATTACTGGAAGGAAAGTGGGTTTGCCTTCATATTTGACCCAGAACAACTCAGTTCAGCATGGAAATATCATTGCAACAGCTTTTATTTAGCCAGAAATCAAGAGTGTAAGTTTTTATGCGCTTAAAAGCATTTTCAGGCCGAATAAGCAAATATGCCTGTTTCTGCCAATTGCAGCAACATACTGAAAGGAAAGTGGGTTTGCCTTCATATTTGACCCAGAACAACTCAGTTCAGCATGGAAATATCATTGCAACAGCGTTTATTTAGCCATAAATCAAGAGAGTAACTTTTTAATCGATTAAAAGCATTTTCAGACCAAAGGAGCAAATATGCGTGTTTCTGCCAATTGCAGCAAAATACTGAAAGGAAAATGGGTTTGCCTTCATATTTGACCCAGAACAACTCAGTTCAGCATGGAAATATCATTGCAACAGCTTTTATTTAGCCAGAAATCAAGAGTGTAAGTTATTATGCGCTTAAAAGCATTTTCAGGCCAAATGAGCTGGTTTCTGCCAATTGCAGCAAAATACTGAAAGGAAAGTGGGTTTGCCTTCATATTTGACCCAGAACAACTCAGTTCAGCATGGAAATATCATTGCAACAGCTTTTATTTAGCCAGAAATCAAGAGTGTAAGTTTTTATGCGCTTAAAAGCATTTTAAGGCCAAATGAGCTGATTTCTGCCAATTGCAGCAAAATACTGAAAGGAAAGTGGGTTTGCCTTCATATTTGACCCAGAACAACTCAGTTCAGCATGGAAATATCATTGCAACAGCTTTTATTTAGCCAGAAATCAAGAGTGTAAGTTTTTATGCGCTTAAAAGCATTTTCAGGCCGAATAAGCAAATATGTCTGTTTCTGCCAATTGCAGCAAAATACTAAAAGGAAAGTGGGTTTGCCTTCATATTTGACCCAGAACAACTCAGTTCATCATGGAAATATCATTGCAACAGCGTTTATTTAGCCATAAATCAAGAGAGTAACTTTTTAATCGATTAAAAGCATTTTCAGACCAAAGGAGCAAATATGCGTGTTTCTGCCTATTGCAGCAAAATACTGAAAGGAAAGTGGGTTTGCCTTCATATTTGACCCAGAACAACTCAGTTCAGCATGGAAATATCATTGCAACAACTTTTATTTAGCCAGAAATCAAGAGAGTAAGTTTTTATTCAATTAAAAGCATTTTCAGGCCAAAGGAGCTGATTTCTGCCAATTGCAGCAAAATACTGAAAGGAAAGTGGGTTTGCCTTCATATTTGACCCAGAACAACTCAGTTCAGCATGGAAATATCATTGCACCAGCTTTTATTTAGCCAGAAATCAAGAGTGTAAGTTTTTATGCGCTTAAAAGCATTTTAAGGCCTAATGAGCTGATTTCTGCCAATTGCAGCAAAATACTGAAAGGAAAGTGGGTTTGCCTTCATATTTGACCCAGAAGAACTCAGTTCAGCATGGAAATATCATTGCAACAGCTTTTATTTAGCCAGAAATCAAGAGTGTAAGTTTTTATGCGCTTAAAAGCATTTTCAGGCCGAATAAGCAAATATGCCTGTTTCTTCCTATTGCAGCAAAATACTGAAAGGAAAGTGGGTTTGCCTTCATATTTGACCCAGAACAACTCAGTTCAGCATGGAAATATCATTGCACCAGCTTTTATTTAGCCAGAAATCAAGAGTGTAAGTTTTTATTCAATTAAAAGCATTTTCAGGCCAAAGGAGCTGATTTCTGCCAATTGCAGCAAAATACTGAAAGGAAAGTGGGTTTGCCTTCATATTTGACCCAGAACAACGAAGTTCAGCATGGAAATATCATTACAACAGCTTTTATTTAGCCAGAAATCCAGAGTATAAGTCTTTATCCTCTTAAAAGCATTTTCAGGCCGATATAGCAAATATGCTTGTTTCTGCCATTTGCAGCAAAATACTGAAAGGAAAGTGGGTTTGCCTTCATATTTGACCCAGAACAACTCAGTTCAGCATGGAAATATAATTGCACCAGCTTTTATTTAGCCAGAAATCAAGAGTGTAAGTCTTTATGCGCTTAAAAGCATTTTAAGGCCAAATGAGCTGATTTCTGCCAATTGCAGCAAAATACTGAAAGGAAAGTGGGTTTGCCTTCATATTTGACCCAGAACAACTCAGTTCAGCATGGAAATATCATTGCAACAGCTTTTATTTAGCCAGAAATCAAGAGTGTAAGTTTTTATGTGCTTAAAAGCATTTTCAGGCCAATTTAGCAAATATGCTTGTTTCTGCCAATTGCAGCAAATTACTGGAAGGAAAGTGGGTTTGCCTTCATATTTGACCCAGAACAACTCAGTTCAGCATGGAAATATCATTGCAACAGCTTTTATTTAGCCAGAAATCAAGAGTGTAAGTTTTTATGCGCTTAAAAGCATTTTCAGGCCGAATAAGCAAATATGCCTGTTTCTGCCAATTGCAGCAACATATTGAAAGGAAAGTGGGTTTGCCTTCATATTTGACCCAGAACAACTCAGTTCAGCATGGAAATATCATTGCAACAACGTTTATTTAGCCATAAATCAAGAGAGTAACTTTTTAATCGATTAAAAGCATTTTCAGACCAAAGGAGCAAATATGCTTGTTTCTGCCAATTGCAGCAAAATACTGAAAGGAAAGTGGGTTTGCCTTCATATTTGACCCAGAACAACTCAGTTCAGCATGGAAATATCATTGCAACAGCTTTTATTTAGCCAGAAATACAGAGTGTAAGTTTTTAAGCGGTTAAAAGCATTTTCAGGCCAAATGTGCTGGTTTCTGCCAATTGCAGCAAAATACTGAAAGGAAAGTGGTATTGCCTTCATATTTGACCCAGAACAACTCAGTTCAGCATGGAAATATCATTGCAACAGCTTTTATTTAGCCAGAAATCAAGAGTGTAAGTTTTTATGCGCTTAAATGCATTTTCAGGACGATTTAGCAAATATGCTTGTTTCTGCCTATTGCAGCAAAATACTGGAAGGAAAGTGGGTTTGCCTTCATATTTGACCCAGAACAACTCAGTTCAGCATGGAAATATCATTGCAACAGCTTTTATTTAGCCAGAAATCAAGAGTGTAAGTTTTTATGTGCTTAAAAGCATTTTCAGGCCAATTTAGCAAATATGCTTGTTTCTGCCAATTGCAGCAAATTACTGGAAGGAAAGTGGGTTTGCCTTCATATTTGACCCAGAACAACTCAGTTCAGCATGGAAATATCATTGCAACAGCTTTTATTTAGCCAGAAATCAAGAGTGTAAGTTTTTATGCGCTTAAAAGCATTTTCAGGCCGAATAAGCAAATATGCCTGTTTCTGCCAATTGCAGCAACATATTGAAAGGAAAGTGGGTTTGCCTTCATATTTGACCCAGAACAACTCAGTTCAGCATGGAAATATCATTGCAACAACGTTTATTTAGCCATAAATCAAGAGAGTAACTTTTTAATCGATTAAAAGCATTTTCAGACCAAAGGAGCAAATATGCTTGTTTCTGCCAATTGCAGCAAAATACTGAAAGGAAAGTGGGTTTGCCTTCATATTTGACCCAGAACAACTCAGTTCAGCATGGAAATATCATTGCAACAGCTTTTATTTAGCCAGAAATACAGAGTGTAAGTTTTTAAGCGGTTAAAAGCATTTTCAGGCCAAATGTGCTGGTTTCTGCCAATTGCAGCAAAATACTGAAAGGAAAGTGGGTTTGCCTTCATATTTGACCCAGAACAACTCAGTTCAGCATGGAAATATCATTGCAACAGCTTTTATTTAGCCAGAAATCAAGAGTGTAAGTTTTTATGCGCTTAAATGCATTTTCAGGACGATTTAGCAAATATGCTTGTTTCTGCCTATTGCAGCAAAATACTGGAAGGAAAGTGGGTTTGCCTTCATATTTGACCCAGAACAACTCAGTTCAGCATGGAAATATCATTGCAACAGCTTTTATTTAGCCAGAAATCAAGAGTGTAAGTTATTATGCGCTTAAAAGCATTTTCAGGCCAAATGAGCTGGTTTCTGCCAATTGCAGCAAAATACTGAAAGGAAAGTGGGTTTGCCTTCATATTTGACCCAGAACAACTCAGTTCAGCATGGAAATATCATTGCAACAGCTTTTATTTAGCCAGAAATCAAGAGTGTAAGTTTTTATGCACTTAAAAGCATTTTCAGGCCGAATGAGCAAATATGCCTGTTTCTGCCAATTGCAGCAAAATACTGAAAGGAAAGTGGGTTTGCCTTCATATTTGACCCAGAACAACTCAGTTCAGCATGGAAATATCATTGCAACAGCGTTTAATCAGCCAGAAATCAAGAGTGTAAGTTTTTATGCGCTTAAAAGCATTTTAAGGCCAAATAAGCTGATTTCTGCCAATTGCAGCAAAATACTTAAAAGGAAAGTGGGTTTGCTTTCATATTTGACCCAGAACAACTCAGTTTAAAATGGAAATATCATTGCAACAGCTTTTATTTAGCCAGAAATTAAGAGTTTTAGTTTTAATGCGCTTAAAAGCATTTTCAGGCCGAATGAGCAAATATGCTTGTTTCTGCCAATTGCAGCAAAATACTGAAAGGAAAGTGGGTTTGCCTTCATATTTGACCCAGAACAACTCAGTTCAGCATGGAAATTTCATTGCAACAGCTTTTATTAAGCCAGAAATCAAAAGTGTAAGTTTTTATGCGCTTAAAAGCATTTTCGTGCCAAAGGAGCTGATGTCTGCCAATTGCAGCAAAATACTGAAAGGAAAGTGGGTTAACCTTCATATTTGACCCAGAACAACTCAGTTCAGCATGGAAATAACATTGCAACAGCTTTTATTTAGCCAGAAATGAAGAGTGTAAGTTTTTATCCGCTTAAAAGCATTTTCAGGCCGATTTAGCAAATATGCTTGTTTCTGCCAATTGCAGCAAAATACTGAAAGGAAAGTGGGTTTGCCTTCATATTTGACCCAGAACAACTCAGTTCAGCATGGAAATTTCATTGCAACAGCTTTTATTTAGCCAGAAATCAAGAGAGTAAGTTTTTATTCGCTTAAAAGCATTTTAAGGCCAAATGAGCTGATTTCTGCCAATTGCAGCAAAATACTGAAAGGAAAGTGGTATTGCCTTCATATTTGACCCAGAACAACTCATTTCAGCATGGAAATATCATTGCACCAGCTTTTATTTAGCCAGAAATCAAGAGTGTAAGTTTTTATGCGCTTAAAAGCATTTTCAGGACGATTTAGCAAATATGCTTGTTTCTGCCTATTGCAGCAAAATACTGGAAGGAAAGTGGGTTTGCCTTCATATTTGACCCAGAACAACTCAGTTCAGCATGGAAATATCATTGCAACAGCTTTTATTGAGCCAGAAATCAAGAGTGTAAGTTTTTAAGCGCTTAAAAGCATTTTCAGGCCGAATAAGCAAATATGCCTGTTTCTGCCAATTGCAGCAACATACTGAAAGGAAAGTGGGTTTGCCTTCATATTTGACCCAGAACAAAGAAGTTCAGCATGGAAATATCATTACAACAGCTTTTATTTAGCCAGAAATCCAGAGTATAAGTCTTTATCCTCTTAAAAGCATTTTCAGGCCGATATAGCAAATATGCTTGTTTCTGCCAATTGCAGCAAATTACTGGAAGGAAAGTGGGTTTGCCTTCATATTTGACCCAGAACAACTCAGTTCAGCATGGAAATATCATTGCAACAGCTTTTATTTAGCCAGAAATCAAGAGTGTAAGTTTTTATGTGCTTAAAAGCATTTTCAGGCCGATTTAGCAAATATGCTTGTTTCTGCCAATTGCAGCAAAATACTGAAAGGAAAGTGGGTTTGCCTTCATATTTGACCCAGAACAACTCAGTTCAGCATGGAAATATCATTGCAACAGCTTTTATTTAGCCAGAAATCAAGAGTGTAAGTTTTTATGCGCTTAAAAGCATTTTCAGGCCGAATAAGCAAATATGCCTGTTTCTGCCAATTGCAGCAACATACTGAAAGGAAAGTGGGTTTGCCTTCATATTTGACCCAGAACAACTCAGTTCAGCATGGAAATATCATTGCAACAGCTTTTATTTAGCCAGAAATCAAGAGTGTAAGTTTTTAAGCGCTTAAAAGCATTTTAAGGCCAAATAAGCTGATTTCTGCCAATTGCAGCAAAATACTGAAAGGAAAGTGGGTTTGCCTTCATATTTGACCCAGAACAACTCAGTTCAGCATGGAAATATCATTGCAACAGCGTTTAATCAGCCAGAAATCAAGAGTGTAAGTTTTTATGCGCTTAAAAGCATTTTAAGGCCAAATAAGCTGATTTCTGCCAATTGCAGCAAAATACTTAAAAGGAAAGTGGGTTTGCTTTCATATTTGACCCAGAACAACTCAGTTTAAAATGGAAATATCATTGCAACAGCTTTTATTTAGCCAGAAATTAAGAGTTTTAGTTTTAATGCGCTTAAAAGCATTTTCAGGCCGAATGAGCAAATATGCTTGTTTCTGCCAATTGCAGCAAAATACTGAAAGGAAAGTGGGTTTGCCTTCATATTTGACCCAGAACAACTCAGTTCAGCATGGAAATTTCATTGCAACAGCTTTTATTAAGCCAGAAATCAAAAGTGTAAGTTTTTATGCGCTTAAAAGCATTTTCGTGCCAAAGGAGCTGATGTCTGCCAATTGCAGCAAAATACTGAAAGGAAAGTGGGTTAACCTTCATATTTGACCCAGAACAACTCAGTTCAGCATGGAAATAACATTGCAACAGCTTTTATTTAGCCAGAAATCAAGAGTGTAAGTTTTTATCCGCTTAAAAGCATTTTCAGGCCGATTTAGCAAATATGCTTGTTTCTGCCAATTGCAGCAAAATACTGAAAGGAAAGTGGGTTTGCCTTCATATTTGACCCAGAACAACTCAGTTCAGCATGGAAATTTCATTGCAACAGCTTTTATTTAGCCAGAAATCAAGAGAGTAAGTTTTTATTCGCTTAAAAGCATTTTAAGGCCAAATGAGCTGATTTCTGCCAATTGCAGCAAAATACTGAAAGGAAAGTGGTATTGCCTTCATATTTGACCCAGAACAACTCATTTCAGCATGGAAATATCATTGCACCAGCTTTTATTTAGCCAGAAATCAAGAGTGTAAGTTTTTATGCGCTTAAAAGCATTTTCAGGACGATTTAGCAAATATGCTTGTTTCTGCCTATTGCAGCAAAATACTGGAAGGAAAGTGGGTTTGCCTTCATATTTGACCCAGAACAACTCAGTTCAGCATGGAAATATCATTGCAACAGCTTTTATTTAGCCAGAAATCAAGAGTGTAAATTTTTATGCGCTTAAAAGCATTTTCAGGCCGAATAAGCAAATATGCCTGTTTCTGCCAATTGCAGCAACATACTGAAAGGAAAGTGGGTTTGCCTTCATATTTGACCCAGAACAAGGAAGTTCAGCATGGACATATCATTACAACAGCTTTTATTTAGCCAGAAATCCAGAGTATAAGTCTTTATCCTCTTAAAAGCATTTTCAGGCCGATATAGCAAATATGCTTGTTTCTGCCAATTGCAGCAAATTACTGGAAGGAAAGTGGGTTTGCCTTCATATTTGACCCAGAACAACTCAGTTCAGCATGGAAATATCATTGCAACAGCTTTTATTTAGCCAGAAATCAAGAGTGTAAGTTTTTATGTGCTTAAAAGCATTTTCAGGCCGATTTAGCAAATATGCTTGTTTCTGCCAATTGCAGCAAAATACTGAAAGGAAAGTGGGTTTGCCTTCATATTTGACCCAGAACAACTCAGTTCAGCATGGAAATATCATTGCAACAGCTTTTATTTAGCCAGAAATCAAGAGTGTAAGTTTTTATGCGCTTAAAAGCATTTTCAGGCCGAATAAGCAAATATGCCTGTTTCTGCCAATTGCAGCAACATACTGAAAGGAAAGTGGGTTTGCCTTCATATTTGACCCAGAACAACTCAGTTCAGCATGGAAATATCATTGCAACAGCGTTTATTTAGCCATAAATCAAGAGAGTAACTTTTTAATCGATTAAAAGCATTTTCAGACCAAAGGAGCAAATATGCGTGTTTCTGCCAATTGCAGCAAAATACTGAAAGGAAAGTGGGTTTGCCTTCATATTTGACCCAGAACAACTCAGTTCAGCATGGAAATGTCATTGCAACAGCTTTTATTTAGCCAGAAATCAAGAGTGTAAGTTTTTAAGCGGTTAAAAGCATTTTCAGGCCAAATGAGCTGGTTTCTGCCAATTGCAGCAAAATACTGAAAGGAAAGTGGTATTGCCTTCATATTTGACCCAGAAAAACTCAGTTCAGCATGGAAATATCATTGCAACAGCTTTTATTTAGCCAGAAATCAAGAGTGTAAGTTTTAATGCGCTTAAAAGCATTTTCAGGCCGAATGAGCAAATATGCTTGTTTCTGCCATTTGCAGCAAAATACTGAAAGGAAAATGGGTTTGCCTTCATATTTGACCCAGAACAACTCAGTTCAGCATGGAAATATCATTGCAACAGCTTTTATTTAGCCAGAAATCAACAGTGTAAGTTATTATGCGCTTAAAAGCATTTTCAGGCCAAATGAGCTGGTTTCTGCCAATTGCAGCAAAATACTGAAAGGAAAGTGGGTTTGCCTTCATATTTGACCCAGAACAACTCAGTTCAGCATGGAAATATCATTGCAACAGCTTTTATTTAGCCAGAAATCAAGAGTGTAAGTTTTTATGCGCTTAAAAGCATTTTAAGGCCAAATGAGCTGATTTCTGCCAATTGCAGCAAAATACTGAAAGGAAAGTGGGTTTGCCTTCATATTTGACCCAGAACAACTCAGTTCAGCATGGAAATATCATTGCAACAGCTTTTATTTAGCCAGAAATCAAGAGTGTAAGTTTTTATGCGCTTAAAAGCATTTTCAGGCCGAATAAGCAAATATGTCTGTTTCTGCCAATTGCAGCAAAATACTAAAAGGAAAGTGGGTTTGCCTTCATATTTGACCCAGAACAACTCAGTTCATCATGGAAATATCATTGCAACAGCGTTTATTTAGCCATAAATCAAGGGTGTAAGTTTTTAATCGATTAAAAGCATTTTCAGACCAAAGGAGCAAATATGCTTGTTTCTGCCAATTGCAGCAAAATACTGAAAGGAAAGTGGGTTTGCCTTCATATTTGACCCAGAACAACTCAGTTCAGCATGGAAATATCATTGCACCAGCTTTTATTTAGCCAGAAATCAAGAGTGTAAGTTTTTATGCGCTTAAAAGCATTTTAAGGCCAAATGAGCTGATTTCTACCAATTGCAGCAAAATACTGAAAGGAAAGTGGGTTTGCCTTCATATTTGACCCAGAAGAACTCAGTTCAGCATGGAAATATCATTGCAACAGCTTTTATTTAGCCAGAAATCAAGAGTGTAAGTTTTTATGCGCTTAAAAGCATTTTCAGGCCGAATAAGCAAATATGCCTGTTTCTTCCTATTGCAGCAAAATACTGAAAGGAAAGTGGGTTTGCCTTCATATTTGACCCAGAACAACTCAGTTCAGCATGGAAATATCATTGCACCAGCTTTTATTTAGCCAGAAATCAAGAGTGTAAGTTTTTATTCAATTAAAAGCATTTTCAGGCCAAAGGAGCTGATTTCTGCCAATTGCAGCAAAATACTGAAAGGAAAGTGGGTTTGCCTTCATATTTGACCCAGAACAACGAAGTTCAGCATGGAAATATCATTACAACAGCTTTTATTTAGCCAGAAATCCAGAGTATAAGTCTTTATCCTCTTAAAAGCATTTTCAGGCCGATATAGCAAATATGCTTGTTTCTGCCATTTGCAGCAAAATACTGAAAGGAAAGTGGGTTTGCCTTCATATTTGACCCAGAACAACTCAGTTCAGCATGGAAATATCATTGCACCAGCTTTTATTTAGCCAGAAATCAAGAGTGTAAGTTTTTATGCGCTTAAAAGCATTTTAAGGCCAAATGAGCTGATTTCTGCCAATTGCAGCAAAATACTGAAAGGAAAGTGGGTTTGCCTTCATATTTGACCCAGAACAACTCAGTTCAGCATGGAAATATCATTGCAACAGCTTTTATTTAGCCAGAAATCAAGAGTGTAAGTCTTTATGTGCTTAAAAGCATTTTCAGGCCAATTTAGCAAATATGCTTGTTTCTGCCAATTGCAGCAAATTACTGGAAGGAAAGTGGGTTTGCCTTCATATTTGACCCAGAACAACTCAGTTCAGCATGGAAATATCATTGCAACAGCTTTTATTTAGCCAGAAATCAAGAGTGTAAGTTTTTATGCGCTTAAAAGCATTTTCAGGCCGAATAAGCAAATATGCCTGTTTCTGCCAATTGCAGCAACATACTGAAAGGAAAGTGGATTTGCCTTCATATTTGACCCAGAACAACTCAGTTCAGCATGGAAATATCATTGCAACAACGTTTATTTAGCCATAAATCAAGAGAGTAACTTTTTAATCGATTAAAAGCATTTTCAGACCAAAGGAGCAAATATGCTTGTTTCTGCCAATTGCAGCAAAATACTGAAAGGAAAGTGGGTTTGCCTTCATATTTGACCCAGAACAACTCAGTTCAGCATGGAAATATCATTGCAACAGCTTTTATTTAGCCAGAAATACAGAGTGTAAGTTTTTAAGCGGTTAAAAGCATTTTCAGGCCAAATGTGCTGGTTTCTTCCTATTGCAGCAAAATACTGAAAGGAAAGTGGTATTGCCTTCATATTTGACCCAGAACAACTCAGTTCAGCATGGAAATATCATTGCAACAGCTTTTATTTAGCCAGAAATCAAGAGTGTAAGTTTTTATGCGCTTAAGTGCATTTTCAGGACGATTTAGCAAATATGCTTGTTTCTGCCTATTGCAGCAAAATACTGGAAGGAAAGTGGGTTTGCCTTCATATTTGACCCAGAACAACTCAGTTCAGCATGGAAATATCATTGCAACTGCTTTTATTTAGCCAGAAATCAAGAGTGTAATTTTTTATGCGCTTAAAAGCATTTTTTAGGACGATTTAGCAAATATGCTTGTTTCTGCCATTTGCAGCAAAATACTGAAAGGAAAGTGGGTTTGCCTTCATATTTGACCCAGAACAACTCAGTTCAGCATGGAAATGTCATTGCAACAGCTTTTATTTAGCCAGAAATCAAGAGTGTAAGTTATTATGCGCTTAAAAGCATTTTCAGGCCAAATGAGCTGGTTTCTGCCAATTGCAGCAAAATACTGAAAGGAAAGTGGGTTTGCCTTCATATTTGACCCAGAACAACTCAGTTCAGCATGGAAATATCATTGCAACAGCGTTTATTTAGCCATAAATCAAGAGAGTAACTTTTTAATCGATTAAAAGCATTTTCAGACCAAAGGAGCAAATATGCGTGTTTCTGCCTATTGCAGCAATATACTGAAAGGAAAGTGGGTTTGCCTTCATATTTGACCCAGAACAACTCAGTTCAGCATGGAAATAACATTGCAACAGCTTTTATTTAGCCAGAAATCAAGAGATTAATTTTTTATTCAATTAAAAGCATTTTCAGGCCAAAGGAGCTGATTTCTGCCAATTGCAGCAAAATACTGAAAGGAAAGTGGGTTTGCCTTCATATTTGACCCAGAACAACTCAGTTCAGCATGGAAATATCATTGCAATAGCTTTTATTTAGCCAGAAATCAAGAACGTAAGTTTTTATGCGCTTAAAAGCATTTTCAGGCTGAATGAGCTGATTTCTGCCAATTGCAGCAAAATACTGAAAGGAAAGTGGGTTTGCCTTCATATTTGACCCAGAACAACTCAGTTCAGCATGGAAAAATCATTGCAACAGCTTTTATTTAGCCAGAAATCAAGAGTATAAGTCTTTATCCTCTTAAAAGCATTTTCAGGCAGATATAGCAAATATGCTTGTTTCTGCCATTTGCAGCAAAATACTGAAAGGAAAGTGGGTTTGCCTTCATATTTGACCCAGAACAACTCAGTTCAGCATGGAAATATCATTGCACCAGCTTTTATTTAGCCAGAAATCAAGAGTGTAAGTTTTTATGCGCTTAAAAGCATTTTAAGGCCAAATGAGCTGATTTCTGCCAATTGCAGCAAAATACTGAAAGGAAAGTGGGTTTGCCTTCATATTTGACCCAGAACAACTCAGTTCAGCATGGAAATATCATTGCAACAGCTTTTATTTAGCCAGAAATCAAGAGTGTAAGTTTTTATGTGCTTAAAAACATTTTCAGGCCGATTTAGCAAATATGCTTGTTTCTGCCAATTGCAGCAAATTACTGGAAGGAAAGTGGGTTTGCCTTCATATTTGACCCAGAACAACTCAGTTCAGCATGGAAATATCATTGCAACAGCTTTTATTTAGCCAGAAATCAAGAGTGTAAGTTTTTATGCGCTAAAAGCATTTTCAGGCCGAATAAGCAAATATGCCTGTTTCTGCCAATTGCAGCAAAATACTGAAAGGAAAGTGGGTTTGCCTTCATATTTGACCCAGAACAACTCAGTTCAGCATGGAAATATCATTGCAACAGCGTTTATTTAGCCATAAATCAAGAGAGTAACTTTTTAATCGATTAAAAGCATTTTCAGGCCGAAGGAGCAAATATGCTTGCTCCTGCCAATTGCAGCAAAATACTGAATGAAAGTGGGTTTGCCTTCATATTTGATCCAGAACAACTCAGTTCAGCATGGAAATATTATTGCGACAGCTTTTATTTAGCCAGAAATCAAGAGAGTATGTTTTTATTCGCTTAAAAGCATTTTCAGGCTAAAGGAGCTGATGTCTGCCAATTGCAGCAAAATACTGAAAGGAAAGTGGGTTTGCCTTCATATTTGATCCAGAACAACTCAGATCAGCATGGAAATATTATTGCGACAGCTTTTATTTAGCCAGAAATCAAGAGAGTACGTTTTTATTCGCTTAAAAGCATTTTCAGGCTAAAGGAGCTGATGTCTGCCAATTGCAGCAAAATACTGAAAGGAAAGTGGGTTTGCCTTCATATTTGACCCAGAACAACTCAGTTCAGCATGGAAATATCATTGCAACAGCTTTTATTTAGCCAGAAATCAAGAACGTAAGTTTTTATGCGCTTAAAAGCATTTTCAGGCTGAATGAGCTGATTTCTGCCAATTGCAGCAAAATACTGAAAGGAAAGTGGGTTTGCCTTCATATTTGACCCAGAACAACTCAGTTCAGCATGGAAATATCATTGCAACAGCTTTTATTTAGCCAGAAATCAAGAGTATAAGTCTTTATCCTCTTAAAAGCATTTTCAGGCAGATATAGCAAATATGCTTGTTTCTGCCATTTGCAGCAAAATACTGAAAGGAAAGTGGTTTGCCTTCATATTTGACCCAGAACAACTCAGTTCAGCATGGAAATATCATTGCACCAGCTTTTATTTAGCCAGAAATCAAGAGTGTAAGTTTTTATGCGCTTAAAAGCATTTTAAGGCCAAATGAGCTGATTTCTGCCAATTGCAGCAAAATACTGAAAGGAAAGTGGGTTTGCCTTCATATTTGACCCAGAACAACTCAGTTCAGCATGGAAATATCATTGCAACAGCTTTTATTTAGCCAGAAATCAAGAGTGTAAGTTTTTATGTGCTTAAAAGCATTTTCAGGCCGATTTAGCAAATATGCTTGTTTCTGCCAATTGCAGCAAATTACTGGAAGGAAAGTGGGTTTGCCTTCATATTTGACCCAGAACAACTCAGTTCAGCATGGAAATATCATTGCAACAGCTTTTATTTAGCCAGAAGTCAAGAGTGTAAGTTATTATGCGCTTTAAAGCATTTTCAGGCCAAATGAGCTGATTTCTGCCAATTGCAGCAAAATACTGAAAGGAAAGTGGGTTTGCCTTCATATTTGACGCAGAACAACTCAGTTAAGCATGGAAATATAATTGCAACAGCTTTTATTAAGCCAGAAATCAAGAGTGTAAGTTTTTATGCGCTTAAAAGCATTTCAGGCCGAATAAGCAAATATGCTTGTTTATTGCCAATTGCAGCAAAATACTGAAAGGAAAGTGGGTTTGCCTTCATATTTGACCCAGAACAACTCAGTTCAGCATGGAAATATCATTGCAACTGCTTTTATTTAGCCAGAAATCAAGAGTGTAAGTTTCTATCCGTTTAAAAGCATTTTCAGGCCGAATGAGCAAATATGCTTTTTTCTGCCAATTGCAGCAAAATACTGAAAGGAAAATGGGTTTGCCTTCATATTTGACCCAGAACAACTCAGTTCAGCATGGAAATATCATTGCAACAGCTTTTATTTAGCCAGAAATCAAGAGTGTAAGTTATTTTGCGCTTAAAAGCATTTTCAGGCCAAATGAGCTGGTTTCTGCTAATTGCAGCAAAATACTGAAAGGAAAGTGGGTTTGCCTTCATATTTGACCCAGAACAACTCAGTTCAGCAAGGAAATATCATTGCAACAGCTTTTATTTAGCCAGAAATCAAGAGTGTAAGTTTTTATGTGCTTAAAAGCATTTTCAGGCCGATTTAGCAAATATGCTTGTTTCTGCCAATTGCAGCAAATTACTGGAAGGAAAGTGGGTTTGCCTTCATATTTGACCCAGAACAACTCAGTTCAGCATGGAAATATCATTGCAACAGCTTTTATTTAGCCAGAAATCAAGAGTGTAAGTTTTTATGCGCTTAAAAGCATTTTCAGGCCGAATAAGCAAATATGCCTGTTTCTGCCAATTGCAGCAAAATACTGAAAGGAAAGTGGGTTTGCCTTCATATTTGACCCAGAACAACTCAGTTCAGCATGGAAATATGATTGCAACAGCTTTTATTTAGCCAGAAATCAAGAGTGTAAGTTTTTATGCGCTTAAAAGCATTTTCAGGCCGAATAAGCAAATATGCCTGTTTCTGCCAATTGCAGCAAAATACTGAAAGGAAAGTGGGTTTGCCTTCATATTTGACCCAGAACAACTCAGTTCAGCATGGAAATATCATTGCAACAGCGTTTATTTAGCCATAAATCAAGAGAGTAACTTTTTAATCGATTAAAAGCATATTCAGACCAAAGGAGCAAATATGCGTGTTTCTGCCAATTGCAGCAAAATACTGAAAGGAAAGTGGGTTTGCCTTCATATTTGACCCAGAACAACTCAGTTCAGCATGGAAATATCATTGCAACAGCTTTTATTTAGCCAGAAATCAAGAACGTAAGTTTTTATGCGCTTAAAAGCATTTTCAGGCTGAATGAGCTGATTTCTGACAATTGCAGCAAAATACTGAAAGGAAAGTGGGTTTGCCTTCATATTTGACCCAGAACAACTCAGTTCAGCATGGAAATATCATTGCAACAGCTTTTATTTAGCCAGAAATTAAGAGTATAAGTCTTTATCCTCTTAAAAGCATTTTCAGGCCGATATAGGAAATATGCTTGTTTCTGCCATTTGCAGCAAAATACTGAAAGGAAAGTGGGTTTGCCTTCATATTTGACCCAGAACAACTCAGTTCAGCATGGAAATATCATTGCAACAGCTTTTATTTAGCCAGAAATCAAGAGTGTAAGTTTTTATGCGCTTAAAAGCATTGTCAGGCCGAATGAGCAAATATGCTTTTTTCTGCCAATTGCAGCAAAATACTGAAAGGAAAGTGGTATTGCCTTCATATTTGACCCAGAACAACTCAGTTCAGCATGGAAATATCATTGCAACAGCTTTTATTTAGCCAGAAATCAAGAGTGTAAGTTTTTATGCGCTTAAAAGCATTTTTTAGGACGATTTAGCAAATATGCTTGTTTCTGCCATTTGCAGCAAAATACTGAAAGGAAAGTGGGTTTGCCTTCATATTTGACCCAGAACAACTCAGTTCAGCATGGAAATATCATTGCAACAGCTTTTATTTAGCCAGAAATCAAGAGTGTAAGTTTTTATGCGCTTAAAAGCATTTTCAGGCCGAATGAGCAAATATGCCTGTTTCTGCCAATTGCAGCAAAATACTGAAAGGAAAGTGGGTTTGCCTTCATATTTGACCCAGAACAACTCAGTTCAGCATGGAAATATCATTGCAACAGCTTTTATTTAGCCAGAAATCAAGAGTGTAAGTTTTTATGCGCTTAAAAGCATTTTCAGGCCGAATGAGCAAATATGCTTGTTTCTGCCAATTGCAGCAAAATACTGAAAGGAAAGTGGGTTTGCCTTCATATTTGACCCAGAACAACTCAGTTCAGCATGGAAATATCATTGCAACAGCTTTTATTTAGCCAGAAATTAAGAGTATAAGTCTTTATCCTCTTAAAAGCATTTTCAGGCCGATATAGGAAATATGCTTGTTTCTGCCATTTGCAGCAAAATACTGAAAGGAAAGTGGGTTTGCCTTCATATTTGACCCAGAACAACTCAGTTCAGCATGTAAATATCATTGCAACAGCTTTTATTTAGCCAGAAATCAAGAGTGTAAGTTTTTATGCGCTTAAAAGCATTGTCAGGCCGAATGAGCAAATATGCTTTTTTCTGCCAATTGCAGCAAAATACTGAAAGGAAAGTGGTATTGCCTTCATATTTGACCCAGAACAACTCAGTTCAGCATGGAAATATCATTGCAACAGCTTTTATTTAGCCAGAAATCAAGAGTGTAAGTTTTTATGCGCTTAAAAGCATTTTTTAGGACGATTTAGCAAATATGCTTGTTTCTGCCATTTGCAGCAAAATACTGAAAGGAAAGTGGGTTTGCCTTCATATTTGACCCAGAACAACTCAGTTCAGCATGGAAATATCATTGCAACAGCTTTTATTTAGCCAGAAATCAAGAGTGTAAGTTTTTATGCGCTTAAAAGCATTTTCAGGCCGAATGAGCAAATATGCCTGTTTCTGCCAATTGCAGCAAAATACTGAAAGGAAAGTGGGTTTGCCTTCATATTTGACCCAGAACAACTCAGTTCAGCATGGAAATATCATTGCAACAGCTTTTATTTAGCCAGAAATCAAGAGTGTAAGTTTTTATGCGCTTAAAAGCATTTTCAGGCCGAATGAGCAAATATGCTTGTTTCTGCCAATTGCAGCAAAATACTGAAAGGAAAGTGGGTTTGCCTTCATATTTGACCCAGAACAACTCAGTTCAGCATGGAAATATCATTGCAACAGCTTTTATTTAGCCAGAAATCAAGAGTGTATGTTTTTATGCGCTTAAAAGCATTTTCAGGCCGAATGAGCAAATATGCTTGTTTCTGCCAATTGCAGCAAAATACTGAAAGGAAAGTGGGTTTGCCTTCATATTTGACCCAGAACAACTCAGTTCAGCATGGAAATATCATTGCAACAGCTTTTATTTAGCCAGAAATCAAGAGTGTAAGTTTTTATGCGCTTAAAAGCATTTTCAGGCCGAATGAGCAAATATGCTTGTTTCTGCCAATTGCAGCAAAATACTGAAAGGAAAGTGGGTTTGCCTTCATATTTGACCCAGAACAACTCAGTTCAGCATGGAAATATCATTGCAACAGCTTTTATTTAGCCAGAAATCAAGAGTGTAAGTTTTTATGCGCTTAAAAGCATTTTCAGGCCGAATGAGCAAATATGCTTGTTTCTGCCAATTGCAGCAAAATACTGAAAGGAAAGTGGGTTTGCCTTCATATTTGACCCAGAACAACTCAGTTCAGCATGGAAATATCATTGCAACAGCGTTTATTTAGCCATAAATCAAGAGAGTAACTTTTTAATCGATTAAAAGCATTTTCAGACCAAAGGAGTAAATATGCGTGTTTCTGCCTATTGCAGCAAAATACTGAAAGGAAAGTGGGTTTGCCTTCATATTTGACCCAGAACAACTCAGTTCAGCATGGAAATATCATTGCAACAGCTTTTATTTAGCCAGAAATCAAGAGAGTAAGTTTTTATTCAATTAAAAGCATTTTCAGGCCAAAGGAGCTGATTTCTGCCAATTGCAGCAAAATACTGAAAGGAAAGTGGGTTTGCCTTCATATTTGACCCAGAACAACTCAGTTCAGCATGGAAATATCATTGCAACAGCTTTTATTTAGCCAGAAATCAAAAACGTAAGTTTTTATGCGCTTAAAAGCATTTTCAGGCTGAATGAGCTGATTTCTGCCAATTGCAGCAAAATACTGAAAGGAAAGTGGGTTTGCCTTCATATTTGACCCAGAACAACTCAGTTCAGCATGGAAATATCATTGCAACAGCTTTTATTTAGCCAGAAATCAAGAGTATAAGTCTTTATCCTTTTAAAAGCATTTTCAGGCAGATATAGCAAATATGCTTGTTTCTGCCATTTGCAGCAAAATACTGAAAGGAAAGTGGGTTTGCCTTCATATTTGACCCAGAACAACTCAGTTCAGCATGGAAATATCATTGCACCAGCTTTTATTTAGCCAGAAATCAAGAGTGTAAGTTTTTATGCGCTTAAAAGCATTTTCAGGCCAAATGAGCTGATTTCTGCCAATTGCAGCAAAATACTGAAAGGAAAGTGGGTTTGCCTTCATATTTGACCCAGAACAACTCAGTTCAGCATGGAAATATCATTGCAACAGCTTTTATTTAGCCAGAAATCAAGAGTGTAAGTTTTTATGTGCTTAAAAGCATTTTCAGGCCGATTTAGCAAATATGCTTGTTTCTGCCAATTGCAGCAAATTACTGGAAGGAAAGTGGGTTTGCCTTCATATTTGACCCAGAACAACTCAGTTCAGCATGGAAATATCATTGCAACAGCTTTTATTTAGCCAGAAATCAAGAGTGTAATTTTTTATGCGCTAAAAGCATTTTCAGGCCGCATAAGCAAATATGCCTGTTTCTGCCAATTGCAGCAAAATACTGAAAGGAAAGTGGGTTTGCCTTCATATTTGACCCAGAACAACTCAGTTCAGCATTTAAATATCATTGCAACAGCGTTTATTTAGCCATAAATCAAGAGAGTAACTTTTTAATCGATTAAAAGCATTTTCAGGCCGAACTAGCAAATATGCTTGCTCCTGCCAATTGCAGCAAAATACTGAATGAAAGTGGGTTTGCCTTCATATTTGATCCAGAACAACTCAGTTCAGCATGGAAATATTATTGCGACAGCTTTTATTTAGCCAGAAATCAAGAGAGTACGTTTTTATTCGCTTAAAAGCATTTTCAGGCTAAAGGAGCTGATGTCTGCCAATTGCAGCAAAATACTGAAAGGAAAGTGGGTTTGCCTTCATATTTGATCCAGAACAACTCAGATCAGCATGGAAATATTATTGCGACAGCTTTTATTTAGCCAGAAATCAAGAGAGTACGTTTTTATTCGCTTAAAAGCATTTTCAGGCTAAAGGAGCTGATGTCTGCCAATTGCAGCAAAATACTGAAAGGAAAGTGGGTTTGCCTTCATATTTGACCCAGAACAACTCAGTTCAGCATGGAAATATCATTGCAACAGCTTTTATTTAGCCAGAAATTAAGAGTGTTAGTTTTAATGCTCTTAAAAGCATTTTCAGGCCGAACTAGCAAATATGCTTGCTTCTGCCAATTGCAGCAAAATACTGGAAGGAAAGTGGGTTTGCCTTCATATTTGACCCAGAACAACTCAGTTCAGCATGGAAATATCATTGCAACAGCTTTTATTTAGCCAGAAATCAAGAGTGTAAGTTTTTATGCGCTTAAAAGCATTTTCAGGCCGAATAAGCAAATATGCCTGTTTCTGCCAATTGCAGCAAAATACTGAAAGGAAAGTGGGTTTGCCTTCATATTTGACCCAGAACAACTCAGTTCAGCATGGAAATATCATTGCAACAGCGTTTATTTAGCCATAAATCAAGAGAGTAACTTTTTAATCGATTAAAAGCATTTTCAGACCAAAGGAGCAAATATGCGTGTTTCTGCCTATTGCAGCAAAATACTGAAAGGAAAGTGGGTTTGCCTTCAT
Organism: Channa argus; assembly: GCF_033026475.1. Taxonomy (NCBI): domain Eukaryota; kingdom Metazoa; phylum Chordata; class Actinopteri; order Anabantiformes; family Channidae; genus Channa; species Channa argus. The sequence goes on along the minus strand of NW_027125245.1, from coordinate 554,260 downwards.
ATTTGACCCAGAACAACTCAGTTCAGCATGGAAATATCATTGCAACAGCTTTTATTTAGCCAGAAATCAAGAGAGTAAGTTTTTATTCAATTAAAAGCATTTTCAGGCCAAAGGAGCTGATTTCTGCCAATTGCAGCAAAATACTGAAAGGAAAGTGGGTTTGCCTTCATATTTGACCCAGAACAACTCAGTTCAGCATGGAAATATCATTGCAACAGCTTTTATTTAGCCAGAAATCAAGAGTATAAGTCTTTATCCTCTTAAAAGCATTTTCAGGCCGATATAGGAAATATGCTTGTTTCTGCCATTTGCAGCAAAATACTGAAAGGAAAGTGGGTTTGCCTTCATATTTGACCCAGAACAACTCAGTTCAGCATGGAAATATCATTGCAACAGCTTTTATTTAGCCAGAAATCAAGAGTGTAAGTTTTTCTGCGCTTAAAAGCATTGTCAGGCCGAATGAGCAAATATGCTTTTTTCTGCCAATTGCAGCAAAATACTGAAAGGAAAGTGGGTTTGCCTTCATATTTGACCCAGAACAACTCAGTTCAGCATGGAAATATCATTGCAATAGCTTTTATTTAGCCAGAAATCAAGAGTGTAAGTTATTATGCGCTTAAAAGCATTTTCAGGCCAAATGAGCTTGTTTCTGCCAATTGCAGCAAAATACTGAAAGGAAAGTGGGTTTGCCTTCATATTTGACCCAGAACAACTCAGTTCAGCATGGAAATATCATTGCAACAGCTTTTATTTAGCCAGAAATCAAGAGTGTAAGTTTTTATGTGCTTAAAAGCATTTTCAGGCCGATTTAGCAAATATGCTTGTTTCTGCCAATTGCAGCAAATTACTGGAAGGAAAGTGGGTTTGCCTTCATATTTGACCCAGAACAACTCAGTTCAGCATGGAAATATCATTGCAACAGCTTTTATTTAGCCAGAAATCAAGAGTGTAAGTTTTTATGCGCTTAAAAGCATTTTCAGGCCGAATGAGCAAATATGCCTGTTTCTGCCAATTGCAGCAAAATACTGAAAGGAAAGTGGGTTTGCCTTCATATTTGACCCAGAACAACTCAGTTCAGCATGGAAATATCATTGCAACAGCTTTTATTTAGCCAGAAATCAAGAGTGTAAGTTTTTATGCGCTTAAAAGCATTTTCAGGCCGAATGAGCAAATATGCTTGTTTCTGCCAATTGCAGCAAAATACTGAAAGGAAAGTGGGTTTGCCTTCATATTTGACCCAGAACAACTCAGTTCAGCATGGAAATATCATTGCAACAGCTTTTATTTAGCCAGAAATCAAGAGTGTATGTTTTTATGCGCTTAAAAGCATTTTCAGGCCGAATGAGCAAATATGCTTGTTTCTGCCAATTGCAGCAAAATACTGAAAGGAAAGTGGGTTTGCCTTCATATTTGACCCAGAACAACTCAGTTCAGCATGGAAATATCATTGCAACAGCGTTTATTTAGCCATAAATCAAGAGAGTAACTTTTTAATCGATTAAAAGCATTTTCAGACCAAAGGAGCAAATATGCGTGTTTCTGCCTATTGCAGCAAAATACTGAAAGGAAAGTGGGTTTGCCTTCATATTTGACCCAGAACAACTCAGTTCAGCATGGAAATATCATTGCAACAGCTTTTATTTAGCCAGAAATCAAGAGAGTAAGTTTTTATTCAATTAAAAGCATTTTCAGGCCAAAGGAGCTGATTTCTGCCAATTGCAGCAAAATACTGAAAGGAAAGTGGGTTTGCCTTCATATTTGACCCAGAACAACTCAGTTCAGCATGGAAATATCATTGCAACAGCTTTTATTTAGCCAGAAATCAAGAGTATAAGTCTTTATCCTTTTAAAAGCATTTTCAGGCAGATATAGCAAATATGCTTGTTTCTGCCATTTGCAGCAAAATACTGAAAGGAAAGTGGGTTTGCCTTCATATTTGACCCAGAACAACTCAGTTCAGCATGGAAATATCATTGCACCAGCTTTTATTTAGCCAGAAATCAAGAGTGTAAGTTTTTATGCGCTTAAAAGCATTTTAAGGCCAAATGAGCTGATTTCTGCCAATTGCAGCAAAATACTGAAAGGAAAGTGGGTTTGCCTTCATATTTGACCCAGAACAACTCAGTTCAGCATGGAAATATCATTGCAACAGCTTTTATTTAGCCAGAAATCAAGAGTGTAAGTTTTTATGTGCTTAAAAGCATTTTCAGGCCGATTTAGCAAATATGCTTGTTTCTGCCAATTGCAGCAAATTACTGGAAGGAAAGTGGGTTTGCCTTCATATTTGACCCAGAACAACTCAGTTCAGCATGGAAATATCATTGCAACAGCTTTTATTTAGCCAGAAATCAAGAGTGTAATTTTTTATGCGCTAAAAGCATTTTCAGGCCGCATAAGCAAATATGCCTGTTTCTGCCAATTGCAGCAAAATACTGAAAGGAAAGTGGGTTTGCCTTCATATTTGACCCAGAACAACTCAGTTCAGCATTTAAATATCATTGCAACAGCGTTTATTTAGCCATAAATCAAGAGAGTAACTTTTTAATCGATTAAAAGCATTTTCAGGCCGAACTAGCAAATATGCTTGCTCCTGCCAATTGCAGCAAAATACTGAATGAAAGTGGGTTTGCCTTCATATTTGATCCAGAACAACTCAGTTCAGCATGGAAATATTATTGCGACAGCTTTTATTTAGCCAGAAATCAAGAGAGTACGTTTTTATTCGCTTAAAAGCATTTTCAGGCTAAAGGAGCTGATGTCTGCCAATTGCAGCAAAATACTGAAAGGAAAGTGGGTTTGCCTTCATATTTGATCCAGAACAACTCAGATCAGCATGGAAATATTATTGCGACAGCTTTTATTTAGCCAGAAATCAAGAGAGTACGTTTTTATTCGCTTAAAAGCATTTTCAGGCTAAAGGAGCTGATGTCTGCCAATTGCAGCAAAATACTGAAAGGAAAGTGGGTTTGCCTTCATATTTGACCCAGAACAACTCAGTTCAGCATGGAAATATCATTGCAACAGCTTTTATTTAGCCAGAAATTAAGAGTGTTAGTTTTAATGCTCTTAAAAGCATTTTCAGGCCGAACTAGCAAATATGCTTGCTTCTGCCAATTGCAGCAAAATACTGGAAGGAAAGTGGGTTTGCCTTCATATTTGACCCAGAACAACTCAGTTCAGCATGGAAATATCATTGCAACAGCTTTTATTTAGCCAGAAATCAAGAGTGTAAGTTTTTATGCGCTTAAAAGCATTTTCAGGCCGAATAAGCAAATATGCCTGTTTCTGCCAATTGCAGCAAAATACTGAAAGGAAAGTGGGTTTGCCTTCATATTTGACCCAGAACAACTCAGTTCAGCATGGAAATATCATTGCAACAGCGTTTATTTAGCCATAAATCAAGAGAGTAACTTTTTAATCGATTAAAAGCATTTTCAGACCAAAGGAGCAAATATGCGTGTTTCTGCCTATTGCAGCAAAATACTGAAAGGAAAGTGGGTTTGCCTTCATATTTGACCCAGAACAACTCAGTTCAGCATGGAAATATCATTGCAACAGCTTTTATTTAGCCAGAAATCAAGAGAGTAAGTTTTTATTCAATTAAAAGCATTTTCAGGCCAAAGGAGCTGATTTCTGCCAATTGCAGCAAAATACTGAAAGGAAAGTGGGTTTGCCTTCATATTTGACCCAGAACAACTCAGTTCAGCATGGAAATATCATTGCAACAGCTTTTATTTAGCCAGAAATCAAGAACGTAAGTTTTTATGCGCTTAAAAGCATTTTCAGGCTGAATGAGCTGATTTCTGCCAATTGCAGCAAAATACTGAAAGGAAAGTGGGTTTGCCTTCATATTTGACCCAGAACAACTCAGTTCAGCATGGAAATATCATTGCAACAGCTTTTATTTAGCCAGAAATCAAGAGTATAAGTCTTTATCCTCTTAAAAGCATTTTCAGGCAGATATAGCAAATATGCTTGTTTCTGCCATTTGCAGCAAAATACTGAAAGGAAAGTGGGTTTGCCTTCATATTTGACCCAGAACAACTCAGTTCAGCATGGAAATATCATTGCACCAGCTTTTATTTAGCCAGAAATCAAGAGTGTAAGTTTTTATGCGCTTAAAAGCATTTTAAGGCCAAATGAGCTGATTTCTGCCAATTGCAGCAAAATACTGAAAGGAAAGTGGGTTTGCCTTCATATTTGACCCAGAACAACTCAGTTCAGCATGGAAATATCATTGCAACAGCTTTTATTTAGCCAGAAATCAAGAGTGTAAGTTTTTATGTGCTTAAAAGCATTTTCAGGCCGATTTAGCAAATATGCTTGTTTCTGCCAATTGCAGCAAATTACTGGAAGGAAAGTGGGTTTGCCTTCATATTTGACCCAGAACAACTCAGTTCAGCATTTAAATATCATTGCAACAGCGTTTATTTAGCCATAAATCAAGAGAGTAACTTTTTAATCGATTAAAAGCATTTTCAGGCCGAACTAGCAAATATGCTTGCTCCTGCCAATTGCAGCAAAATACTGAATGAAAGTGGGTTTGCCTTCATATTTGATCCAGAACAACTCAGTTCAGCATGGAAATATTATTGCGACAGCTTTTATTTAGCCAGAAATCAAGAGAGTACGTTTTTATTCGCTTAAAAGCATTTTCAGGCTAAAGGAGCTGATGTCTGCCAATTGCAGCAAAATACTGAAAGGAAAGTGGGTTTGCCTTCATATTTGATCCAGAACAACTCAGATCAGCATGGAAATATTATTGCGACAGCTTTTATTTAGCCAGAAATCAAGAGAGTACGTTTTTATTCGCTTAAAAGCATTTTCAGGCTAAAGTAGCTGATGTCTGCCAATTGCAGCAAAATACTGAAAGGAAAGTGGGTTTGCCTTCATATTTGACCCAGAACAACTCAGTTCAGCATGGAAATATCATTGCAACAGCTTTTATTTAGCCAGAAATTAAGAGTGTTAGTTTTAATGCGCTTAAAAGCATTTTCAGGCCGAACTAGCAAATATGCTTGCTTCTGCCAATTGCAGCAAAATACTGGAAGGAAAGTGGGTTTGCCTTCATATTTGACCCAGAACAACTCAGTTCAGCATGGAAATATCATTGCAACAGCTTTTATTTAGCCAGAAATCAAGAGTGTAAGTTTTTATGCGCTTAAAAGCATTTTCAGGCCGAATAAGCAAATATGCCTGTTTCTGCCAATTGCAGCAAAATACTGAAAGGAAAGTGGGTTTGCCTTCATATTTGAACCAGAACAACTCAGTTCAGCATGGAAATATCATTGCAACAGCGTTTATTTAGCCAGAAATCAAGAGAGTAACTTTTTATTCGATTAAAAGCATTTTTAGGCGAAATGAGCTGATTTCTGCCAATTGCAGCAAAATACTGAAAGGAAAGTGGGGTTGCCTTCATATTTGACCCAGTACAACTCAGGTCAGCATGAAAATATCATTGCAACAGCTTTTATTTAGCCAGTAATCAAGAGTGTAAGTTTTTATGCTCTAAAAAGAATTTCATGCCGAATGAGCAAATATGCTTGTTTCTGCCAATTGCAGCAAAATACTGAAAGGAAAGTGGGTTTGCCTTCATATTTGACCCACAACAACTCAGTTCAGCATGGAAATATCATTGCAATAGCTTTTATTTAGCCAGAAATCAAGAGTGTAAGTTTTTATGTGCTTAAAAGCATTTTCAGGCCGAATGAGCAAATATGCTTTTTTCTGCCAATTGCAGCAAAATACTGAAAAGGAAAGTGGGTTTGCCTTCATATTTGACCCAGAACAACTCAGTTCAGCATGGAAATATCATTGCAACAGCTTTTATTTAGCCAGAAGTCAAGAGTGTAAGTTATTATGCGCTTTAAAGCATTTTCAGGCCAAATGAGCTGATTTCTGCCAATTGCAGCAAAATACTGAAAGGAAAGTGGGTTTGCCTTCATATTTGACCCAGAACAACTCAGTTCAGCATGGAAATATCATTGCAACAGCTTTTATTTAGCCAGAAATCAAGAGTGTAAGTTTTTATGCGCTTAAAAGCATTTTTAGGCCAAATGAGCTGATTTCTGCCAATTGCAGCAAAATACTGAAAGGAAAGTGGGTTTGCCTTCATATTTGACGCAGAACAACTCAGTTAAGCATGGAAATATAATTGCAACAGCTTTTTTTAAGCCAGAAATCAAGAGTGTAAGTTTTTATGCGCTTAAAAGCATTTCAGGCCGAATAAGCAAATATGCTTGTTTATTGCCAATTGCAGCAAAATACTGAAAGGAAAGTGGGTTTGCCTTCATATTTGACCCAGAACAACTCAGTTCAGCATGGAAATATCATTGCAACAGCTTTTATTTAGCCAGAAATCAAGAGTGTAAGTTTTTATGCGCTTAAAAGCATTTCAGGCCGAATAAGCAAATATGCTTGTTTATTGCCAATTGCAGCAAAATACTGAAAGGAAAGTGGGTTTGCCTTCATATTTGACCCAGAACAACTCAGTTCAGCATGGAAATATCATTGCAACAGCTTTTATTTAGCCAGAAATCAAGAGTGTAAGTTTTTATGCGCTTAAAAGCATTTTCAGGCCGAATGGGCAAATATGCTTGTTTCTGCCAATTGCAGCAAAATACTGAAAGAAAAGTGGGTTTGCCTTCATATTTGACCCAGAACAACTCAGTTCAACATGGAAATATCATTGCAACAGCTTTTATTTAGTCAGAAATAAAGAGTGTAAGTTTTTATGCGCTTATAAGCATTTTCAGGCCAAATGACCTGATTTCTGCCAATTGCAGCAAAATACTGAAAGGAAAGTGGGTTTGCCTTCATATTTGACCCAGAACAACTCAGTTAAGCATGGAAATATAATTGCAACAGCTTTTATTAAGCCTTAAATCAAGAGTGTAAGTTTTTATGCGCTTAAAAGCATTTCAGGCCGAATAAGCAAATATGCTTGTTTATTGCCAATTGCAGCAAAATACTGAAAGGAAAGTGGGTTTGCCTTCATATTTGACCCAGAACAACTCAGTTCAGCATGGAAATATCATTGCAACAGCTTTTATTTAGCCAGAAATCAAGAGTGTAAGTTTTTATGCGCTTAAAAGCATTTTTAGGCGAAATGAGCTGATTTCTGCCAATTGCAGCAAAATACTGAAAGGAAAGTGGGTTTGCCTTCATATTTGACCCAGAACAACTCAGTTCAGCATGGAAATATCATTGCAACAGCTTTTATTTAGCCAGAAATCAAGAGTGTAATTTTTATGCGTTTAAAAGCATTTTCAGGCCGAATGAGCAAATATGTTTTTTTCTGCCAATTGCAGCAAAATACTGAAAGGAAAGTGGGTTTGCCTTCATATTTGACCCAGAACAACTCAGTTAAGCATGGAAATATAATTGCAACAGCTTTTATTAAGCCAGAAATCAAGAGTGTAAGTTTTTATGCGCTTAAAAGCATTTCAGGCCGAATAAGCAAATATGCTTGTTTATTGCCAATTGCAGCAAAATACTGAAAGGAAAGTGGGTTTGCCTTCATATTTGACCCAGAACAACTCAGGTCAGCATGGAAATATAATTACAACAGCTTTTATTTAGCTAGAAATCAAGAGTGTAAGTTTTTATGCGCTTAAAAGCATTTTCAGGCCGAATGAGCAAATATGCTTGTTTCTGCCAATTGCAGCAAAATACTGAAAGGAAAGTGGGTTTGCCTTCATATTTGACCCAGAACAACTCAGTTCAGCATTGAAATATCATTGCAAAAGCTTTTATTTAGCCAGAAATCAAGAGTGTAATTTTTATGCGTTTAAAAGCATTTTCAGGCCGAATGAGCAAATATGTTTTTTTCTGCCAATTGCAGCAAAATACTGAAAGGAAAGTGGGTTTGCCTTCATATTTGACCCAGAACAACTCAGTTAAGCATGGAAATATAATTGCAACAGCTTTTATTAAGCCAGAAATCAAGAGTGTAAGTTTTTATGCGCTTAAAAGCATTTCAGACCGAATAAGCAAATATGCTTGTTTATTGCCAATTGCAGCAAAATACTGAAAGGAAAGTGGGTTTGCCTTCATATTTGACCCAGAACAACTCAGTTAAGCATGGAAATATAATTGCAACAGCTTTTATTTAGCCAGAAATCAAGAGTGTAGGTTTTTATGCGCTTAAAAGCATTTTCAGGCCGAATGAGCAAATATGCCTGTTTCTGCCAATTGCAGCAAAATACTGAAAGGAAAGTGGGTTAGCCTTCATATTTGACCCAGAACAACTCAGTTCAGCATGGAAATATCATTGCAACAGCTTTTTTTTAGCCAGAAATCAAGAGTGTAAGTTTTTATGTGCTTAAAAGCATTTTCAGGCCGAATAAGCAAATATGCCTGTTTCTGCCAATTGCAGCAAAATACTGAAAGGAAAGTGGGTTTGCCTTCATATTTGAACCAGAACAACTCAGTTCAGCATGGAAATATCATTGCAACAGCGTTTATTTAGCCAGAAATCAAGAGAGTAACTTTTTATTCGATTAAAAGCATTTTTAGGCGAAATGAGCTGATTTCTGCCAATTGCAGCAAAATACTGAAAGGAAAGTGGGGTTGCCTTCATATTTGACCCAGTACAACTCAGGTCAGCATGAAAATATCATTGCAACAGCTTTTATTTAGCCAGTAATCAAGAGTGTAAGTTTTTATGCTCTAAAAAGAATTTCATGCCGAATGAGCAAATATGCTTGTTTCTGCCAATTGCAGCAAAATACTGAAAGGAAAGTGGGTTTGCCTTCATATTTGACCCACAACAACTCAGTTCAGCATGGAAATATCATTGCAATAGCTTTTATTTAGCCAGAAATCAAGAGTGTAAGTTTTTATGTGCTTAAAAGCATTTTCAGGCCGAATGAGCAAATATGCTTTTTTCTGCCAATTGCAGCAAAATACTGAAAAGGAAAGTGGGTGTGCCTTCATATTTGACCCAGAACAACTCAGTTCAGCATGGAAATATCATTGCAACAGCTTTTATTTAGCCAGAAGTCAAGAGTGTAAGTTATTATGCGCTTTAAAGCATTTTCAGGCCAAATGAGCTGATTTCTGCCAATTGCAGCAAAATACTGAAAGGAAAGTGGGTTTGCCTTCATATTTGACCCAGAACAACTCAGTTCAGCATGGAAATATCATTGCAACAGCTTTTATTTAGCCAGAAATCAAGAGTGTAAGTTTTTTTGCGCTTAAAAGCATTTTTAGGCCAAATGAGCTGATTTCTGCCAATTGCAGCAAAATACTGAAAGGAAAGTGGGTTTGCCTTCATATTTGACGCAGAACAACTCAGTTAAGCATGGAAATATAATTGCAACAGCTTTTATTAAGCCAGAAATCAAGAGTGTAAGTTTTTATGCGCTTAAAAGCATTTCAGGCCGAATAAGCAAATATGTTTGTTTATTGCCAATTGCAGCAAAATACTGAAAGGAAAGTGGGTTTGCCTTCATATTTGACCCAGAACAACTCAGTTCAGCATGGAAATATCATTGCAACAGCTTTTATTTAGTCAGAAATAAAGAGTGTAAGTTTTTATGCGCTTATAAGCATTTTCTGGCCAAATGACCTGATTTCTGCCAATTGCAGCAAAATACTGAAAGGAAAGTGGGTTTGCCTTCATATTTGACCCAGAACAACTCAGTTAAGCATGGAAATATAATTGCAACAGCTTTTATTAAGCCTTAAATCAAGAGTGTAAGTTTTTATGCGCTTAAAAGCATTTCAGGCCGAATAAGCAAATATGCTTGTTTATTGCCAATTGCAGCAAAATACTGAAAGGAAAGTGGGTTTGCCTTCATATTTGACCCAGAACAACTCAGTTCAGCATGGAAATATCATTGCAACAGAATTTATTTAGCCAGAAATCAAAAGTGTAAGTTTTTATGCGCTTAAAAGCATTTTCAGGCCGAATGGGCAAATATGCTTGTTTCTGCCAATTGCAGCAAAATACTGAAAGAAAAGTGGGTTTGCCTTCATATTTGACCCAGAACATCTCAGTTCAACATGGAAATATCATTGCAACAGCTTTTATTTAGTCAGAAATAAAGAGTGTAAGTTTTTATTCGCTTATAAGCATTTTCAGGCCAAATGACCTGATTTCTGCCAATTGCAGCAAAATACTGAAAGGAAAGTGGGTTTGCCTTCATATTTGACCCAGAACAACTCAGGTCAGCATGGAAATATCATTGCAACAGCTTTTATTTAGCCAGAAATCAAGAGTGTAGGTTTTTATGCGCTTAAAAGCATTTTCAGGCCGAATGAGCAAATATGCTTGTTTCTGCCAATTGCAGTAAAATACTGAAAGGAAAGTGGGTTTGCCTTCATATTTGACCCAGAACAACTCAGTTCAGCATGGAAATATCATTGCAACAGCTTTTATTTAGCCAGAAATCCAGAGTGTAAGTTTTTATGCGCTTAAAAGCATTTTTAGGCGAAATGAGCTGATTTCTGCCAATTGCAGCAAAATACTGATAGGAAAGTGGGTTTGCCTTCATATTTGAGCCAGAACAACTCAGTTCAGCATGGAAATATCATTGCAACAGCTTTTATTTAGCCAGAAATCAAGAGTGTAAGTTTTTATGCGCTTAAAAGCATTTTTAGGCCAAATGAGCTGATTTCTGCCAATTGCAGCAAAATACTGAAAGGAAAGTGGGTTTGCCTTCATATTTGACCCAGAACAACTCAGTTCAGCATGGAAATATCATTGCAACAGCTTTTATTTAGCCAGAAATCAAGAGTGTAATTTTTATGCGTTTAAAAGCATTTTCAGGCCGAATGAGCAAATATGTTTTTTTCTGCCAATTGCAGCAAAATACTGAAAGGAAAGTGGGTTTGCCTTCATATTTGACCCAGAACAACTCAGTTAAGCATGGAAATATAATTGCAACAGCTTTTATTAAGCCAGAAATCAAGAGTGTAAGTTTTTATGCGCTTAAAAGCATTTCAGGCCGAATAAGCAAATATGCTTGTTTATTGCCAATTGCAGCAAAATACTGAAAGGAAAGTGGGTTTGCCTTCATATTTGACCCAGAACAACTCAGTTCAGCATGGAAATATCATTGCAACAGCTGTTATTTAGCCAGAAATCAAGAGTGTAAGTTTCTATCCGTTTAAAAGCATTTTCAGGCCAAAGGAGCTGATTTCTGCCAATTGCAGCAAAATACTGAAAGGAAAGTGGGTTTGCCTTCATATTTGACCCAGAACAACTCAGGTCAGCATGGAAATATAATTACAACAGCTTTTATTTAGCTAGAAATCAAGAGTGTAAGTTTTTATGCGCTTAAAAGCATTTTCAGGCCGAATGAGCAAATATGCTTGTTTCTGCCAATTGCAGCAAAATACTGAAAGGAAAGTGGGTTTGCCTTCATATTTGACCCAGAACAACTCAGTTCAGCATGGAAATATCATTGCAAAAGCTTTTATTTAGCCAGAAATCAAGAGTGTATTTTTTATGCGTTTAAAAGCATTTTCAGGCCGAATGAGCAAATATGTTTTTTTCTGCCAATTGCAGCAAAATACTGAAAGGAAAGTGGGTTTGCCTTCATATTTGACCCAGAACAACTCAGTTAAGCATGGAAATATAATTGCAACAGCTTTTATTAAGCCAGAAATCAAGAGTGTAAGTTTTTATGCGCTTAAAAGCATTTCAGACCGAATAAGCAAATATGCTTGTTTATTGCCAATTGCAGCAAAATACTGAAAGGAAAGTGGGTTTGCCTTCATATTTGACCTGGAACAACTCAGTTAAGCATGGAAATATAATTGCAACAGCTTTTATTTAGCCAGAAATCAAGAGTGTAGGTTTTTATGCGCTTAAAAGCATTTTCAGGCCGAATGAGCAAATATGCCTGTTTCTGCCAATTGCAGCAAAATACTGAAAGGAAAGTGGGTTAGCCTTCATATTTGACCCAGAACAACTCAGTTCAGCATGGAAATATCATTGCAACAGCTTTTTTTTAGCCAGAAATCAAGAGTGTAAGTTTTTATGTGCTTAAAAGCATTTTCAGGCCGATTTAGCAAATATGCTTGTTTCTGCCAATTGCAGCAAATTACTGGAAGGAAAGTGGGTTTGCCTTCATATTTGACCCAGAACAACTCAGTTCAGCATGGAAATATAATTGCAACAGCTTTTATTTAGCCAGAAATCAAGAGTGTAAGTTTTTATGCGCTTAAAAGCATTTTCAGGCCGAATAAGCAAATATGCCTGTTTCTGCCAATTGCAGCAAAATACTGAAAGGAAAGTGGGTTTGCCTTCATATTTGACCCAGAACAACTCAGTTCAGCATGGAAATATCATTGCAACAGCGTTTATTTAGCCATAAATCAAGAGAGTAACTTTTTAATCGATTAAAAGCATATTCAGACCAAAGGAGCAAATATGCGTGTTTCTGCCAATTGCAGCAAAATACTGAAAGGAAAGTGGGTTTGCCTTCATATTTGACCCAGAACAACTCAGTTCAGCATGGAAATATCATTGCAACAGCTTTTATTTAGCCAGAAATCAAGAACGTAAGTTTTTATGCGCTTAAAAGCATTTTCAGGCTGAATGAGCTGATTTCTGCCAATTGCAGCAAAATACTGAAAGGAAAGTGGGTTTGCCTTCATATTTGACCCAGAACAACTCAGTTCAGCATGGAAATATCATTGCAACAGCTTTTATTTAGCCAGAAATCAAGAGTATAAGTCTTTATCCTCTTAAAAGCATTTTCAGGCCGATGTAGGAAATATGCTTGTTTCTGCCATTTGCAGCAAAAAAATACTGAAAGGAAAGTGGGTTTGCCTTCATATTTGACCCAGAACAACTCAGTTCAGCATGGAAATATCATTGCAACAGCTTTTATTTAGCCAGAAATCAAGAGTATAAGTCTTTATCCTCTTAAAAGCATTTTCAGGCCGATATAGGAAATATGCTTGTTTCTGCCAATTGCAGCAAAATACTGAAAGGAAAGTGGTATTGCCTTCATATTTGACCCAGAACAACTCAGTTCAGCATGGAAATATCATTGCAACAGCTTTTATTTAGCCAGAAATCAAGAGTGTAAGTTTTTATGCGCTTAAAAGCATTTTTTAGGACGATTTAGCAAATATGCTTGTTTCTGCCATTTGCAGCAAAATACTGAAAGGAGAGTGGGTTTGCCTTCATATTTGACCCAGAACAACTCAGTTCAGCATGGAAATATCATTGCAACAGCTTTTATTTAGCCAGAAATCAAGAGTGTAAGTTATTATGCGCTTAAAAGCATTTTCAGGCCAAATGAGCTGGTTTCTGCCAATTGCAGCAAAATACTGAAAGGAAAGTGGGTTTGCCTTCATATTTGACCCAGAACAACTCAGTTCAGCATGGAACTATCATTGCAACAGCTTTTATTTAGCCAGAAATCAAGAGTGTAAGTTTTTATGTGCTTAAAAGCATTTTCAGGCCGATTTAGCAAATATGCTTGTTTCTGCCAATTGCAGCAAATTACTGGAAGGAAAGTGGGTTTGCCTTCATATTTGACCCAGAACAACTCAGGTCAGCATGGAAATATAATTACAACAGCTTTTATTTAGCTAGAAATCAAGAGTGTAAGTTTTTATGCGCTTAAAAGCATTTTCAGTCCGAATGAGCAAATATGCTTGTTTCTGCCAATTGCAGCAAAATACTGAAAGAAAAGTGGGTTTGCCTTCATATTTGACCCAGAACAACTCAGGTCAGCATGAAAATATCATTGCAACAGCTTTTATTTAGCCAGTAATCAAGAGTGTAAGTTTCTATGCGTTTAAAAGCATTTTCAGGCTAAAGGAGCTGATTTCTGCCAATTGCAGCAAAATACTGAAAGGAAAGTGGGTTTGCCTTCATATTTGACCCAGAACAACTCAGTTCAGCATGGAAATATCATTGCAACAGCTTTTATTTAGCCAGAAATCAAGAGTGTAAGTTTTTATGCGCTTAAAAGCATTTTCAGGCCGAATGGGCAAATATGCTTGTTTCTGCCAATTGCAGCAAAATACTGAAAGAAAAGTGGGTTTGCCTTCATATTTGACCCAGAACAACTCAGTTCAACATGGAAATATCATTGCAACAGCTTTTATTTAGTCAGAAATAAAGAGTGTAAGTTTTTATTCGCTTATAAGCATTTTCAGGCCAAATGACCTGATTTCTGCCAATTGCAGCAAAATACTGAAAGGAAAGTGGGTTTGCCTTCATATTTGACCCAGAACAACTCAGGTCAGCATGGAAATATCATTGCAACAGCTTTTATTTAGCCAGAAATCAAGAGTGTAGGTTTTTATGCGCTTAAAAGCATTTTCAGGCCGAATGAGCAAATATGCTTGTTTCTGCCAATTGCAGTAAAATACTGAAAGGAAAGTGGGTTTGCCTTCATATTTGATCCAGAACAACTCAGTTCAGCATGGAAATATCATTGCAACAGCTTTTATTTCGCCAGAAATCCAGAGTGTAAGTTTTTATGCGCTTAAAAGCATTTTTAGGCGAAATGAGCTGATTTCTGCCAATTGCAGCAAAATACTGATAGGAAAGTGGGTTTGCCTTCATATTTGAGCCAGAAAAACTCAGTTCAGCATGGAAATATCATTGCAACAGCTTTTATTTAGCCAGAAATCAAGAGTGTAAGTTTTTATGCGCTTAAAAGCATTTTTAGGCCAAATGAGCTGATTTCTGCCAATTGCAGCAAAATACTGAAAGGAAAGTGGGTTTGCCTTCATATTTGACCCAGAACAACTCAGTTCAGCATGGAAATATCATTGCAACAGCTTTTATTTAGCCAGAAATCAAGAGTGTAATTTTTATGCGTTTAAAAGCATTTTCAGGCCGAATGAGCAAATATGTTTTTTTCTGCCAATTGCAGCAAAATACTGAAAGGAAAGTGGGTTTGCCTTCATATTTGACCCAGAACAACTCAGTTAAGCATGGAAATATAATTGCAACAGCTTTTATTAAGCCAGAAATCAAGAGTGTAAGTTTTTATGCGCTTAAAAGCATTTCAGGCCGAATAAGCAAATATGCTTGTTTATTGCCAATTGCAGCAAAATACTGAAAGGAAAGTGGGTTTGCCTTCATATTTGACCCAGAACAACTCAGTTCAGCATGGAAATATCATTGCAACAGCTGTTATTTAGCCAGAAATCAAGAGTGTAAGTTTCTATCCGTTTAAAAGCATTTTCAGGCCAAAGGAGCTGATTTCTGCCAATTGCAGCAAAATACTGAAAGGAAAGTGGGTTTGCCTTCATATTTGACCCAGAACAACTCAGTTCAGCATGGAAATATCATTGCAACAGAATTTATTTAGCCAGAAATCAAAAGTGTAAGTTTGTATGCGCTTAAAAGCATTTTCAGGCCGAATGAGCAAATATGCCTGTTTCTGCCAATTGCAGCAAAATACTGAAAGGAAAGTGGGTTAGCCTTCATATTTGACCCAGAACAACTCAGTTCAGCATGGAAATATCATTGCAACAGCTTTTATTTAGCCAGAAATCAAGAGTGTAAGTTTTTATTCGCTTAAAAGCATTTTCAGGCCGAATAAGCAAATATGCCTGTTTCTGCCAATTGCAGCAAAATACTGAAAGGAAAGTGGGTTTGCCTTCATATTTGACCCAGAACAACTCAGTTCAGCATGGAAATATGATTGCAACAGCTTTTATTTAGCCAGAAATCAAGAGTGTAAGTTTTTATGCGCTTAAAAGCATTTTCAGGCCGAATAAGCAAATATGCCTGTTTCTGCCAATTGCAGCAAAATACTGAAAGGAAAGTGGGTTTGCCTTCATATTTGACCCAGAACAACTCAGTTCAGCATGGAAATATCATTGCAACAGCGTTTATTTAGCCATAAATCAAGAGAGTAACTTTTTAATCGATTAAAAGCATATTCAGACCAAAGGAGCAAATATGCGTGTTTCTGCCAATTGCAGCAAAATACTGAAAGGAAAGTGGGTTTGCCTTCATATTTGTCCCAGAACAACTCAGTTCAGCATGGAAATATCATTGCAACAGCTTTTATTTAGCCAGAAATCAAGAACGTAAGTTTTTATGCGCTTAAAAGCATTTTCAGGCTGAATGAGCTGATTTCTGCCAATTGCAGCAAAATACTGAAAGGAAAGTGGTATTGCCTTCATATTTGACCCAGAACAACTCAGTTCAGCATGGAAATATCATTGCAACAGCTTTTATTTAGCCAGAAATCAAGAGTGTAAGTTTTTATGCGCTTAAAAGCATTTTTTAGGACGATTTAGCAAATATGCTTGTTTCTGCCATTTGCAGCAAAATACTGAAATAAAAGTGGGTTTGCCTTCATATTTGACCCAGAACAACTCAGTTCAGCATGAAAATATCATGGCAACAGCTTTTATTTAGCCAGAAATCAAGAGTGTAAGTTATTATGCGCTTAAAAGCATTTTCAGGCCAAATGAGCTGGTTTCTGCCAATTGCAGCAAAATACTGAAAGGAAAGTGGGTTTGCCTTCATATTTGACCCAGAACAACTCAGTTCAGCATGGAAATATCATTGCAACAGCTTTTATTTAGCCAGAAATCAAGAGTGTAAGTTTTTATGTGCTTAAAAGCATTTTCAGGCCGATTTAGCAAATATGCTTGTTTCTGCCAATTGCAGCAAATTACTGGAAGGAAAGTGGGTTTGCCTTCATATTTGACCCAGAACAACTCAGTTCAGCATGGAAATATCATTGCAACAGCTTTTATTTAGCCAGAAATCAAGAGTGTAAGTTTTTATGCGCTTAAAAGCATTTTCAGGCCGAATGAGCAAATATGCCTGTTTCTGCCAATTGCAGCAAAATACTGAAAGGAAAGTGGGTTTGCCTTCATATTTGACCCAGAACAACTCAGTTCAGCATGGAAATATCATTGCAACAGCGTTTATTTAGCCATAAATCAAGAGAGTAACTTTTTAATCGATTAAAAGCATTTTCAGACCAAAGGAGCAAATATGCGTGTTTCTGCCTATTGCAGCAAAATACTGAAAGGAAAGTGGGTTTGCCTTCATATTTGACCCAGAACAACTCAGTTCAGCATGGAAATATCATTGCAACAGCTTTTATTTAGCCAGAAATCAAGAGAGTAAGTTTTTATTCAATTAAAAGCATTTTCAGGCCAAAGGAGCTGATTTCTGCCAATTGCAGCAAAATACTGAAAGGAAAGTGGGTTTGCCTTCATATTTGACCCAGAACAACTCAGTTCAGCATGGAAATATCATTGCAACAGCTTTTATTTAGCCAGAAATCAAGAACGTAAGTTTTTATGCGCTTAAAAGCATTTTCAGGCTGAATGAGCTGATTTCTGCCAATTGCAGCAAAATACTGAAAGGAAAGTGGGTTTGCCTTCATATTTGACCCAGAACAACTCAGTTCAGCATGGAAATATCATTGCGACAGCTTTTATTTAGCCAGAAATATAGAGTGTAAGTGTTAATGCGCTTAAAAGCATTTTTAGGGCAAATGAGCTGATTTCTGCCAATTGCAGCAAAATACTGAAAGGAAAGTGGGTTTGCCTTCATATTTGACCCAGAACAACTCAGTTCAGCATGGAAATATCATTGCAACAGCTTTTATTTAGCCATAAATTAAGAGTGTTAGTTTTAATGCGCTTAAAAGCATTTTCAGTCCGAACTAGCAAATATGCTTGCTTCTGCCAATTGCAGCAAAATACTGAAAGGAAAGTGGGTTTGCCTTCATATTTGACCCAGATCAACTCAGTTCAGCATGGAAATATCATTGCAACAGCTTTTATTTAGCCAGAAATCAAGAGTGTAAGTTTTTATGCGCTTAAAAGCATTTTCAGGCCGATATAGCAAATATGCTTGTTTCTGCCAATTGCAGCAAAATACTGGAAGGAAAGTGGGTTTGCCTTCATATTTGACCCAGAACAACTCAGTTCAGCATGGAAATATCATTGCAACAGCTTTTATTTAGCCAGAAATCAAGAGTGTAAGTTTTTATGCGCTTAAAAGCATTTTCAGGCCGAATAAGCAAATATGCCTGTTTCTGCCAATTGCAGCAAAATACTGAAAGGAAAGTGGGTTTGCCTTCATATTTGACCCAGAACAACTCAGTTCAGCATGGAAATATCATTGCAACAGCTTTTATTTAGCCAGAAATCAAGAGTGTAAGTTTTTATGCGCTTAAAAGCATTTTCAGGCTGATTTAGCAAATATGCTTGTTTCTGCCAATTGCAGCAAATTACTGGAAGGAAAGTGGGTTTGCCTTCATATTTGACCCAGAACAACTCAGTTCAGCATGGAAATATCATTGCAACAGCGTTTATTTAGCCATAAATCAAGAGAGTAACTTTTTAATCGATTAAAAGCATTTTCAGGCCGAACTAGCAAATATGCTTGCTTCTGCCAATTGCAGCAAAATACTGAATGAAAGTGGGTTTGCCTTCATATTTGATCCAGAACAACTCAGTTCAGCATGGAAATATTATTGCGACAGCTTTTATTTAGCCAGAAATCAAGAGAGTACGTTTTTATTCGCTTAAAAGCATTTTCAGGCTAAAGGAGCTGATGTCTGCCAATTGCAGCAAAATACTGAAAGGAAAGTGGGTTTGCCTTCATATTTGACCCAGAACAACTCAGTTCAGCATGGAAATATCATTGCAACAGCGTTTATTTAGCCATAAATCAAGAGAGTAACTTTTTATTCGATTAAAAGCATATTCAGACCAAAGGAGCAAATATGCGTGTTTCTGCCAATTGCAGCAAAATACTGAAAGGAAAGTGGGTTTGCCTTCATATTTGTCCCAGAACAACTCAGTTCAGCATGGAAATATCATTGCAACAGCTTTTATTTAGCCAGAAATCAAGAACGTAAGTTTTTATGCGCTTAAAAGCATTTTCAGGCTGAATGAGCTGATTTCTGCCAATTGCAGCAAAATACTGAAAGGAAAGTGGTATTGCCTTCATATTTGACCCAGAACAACTCAGTTCAGCATGGAAATATCATTGCAACAGCTTTTATTTAGCCAGAAATCAAGAGTGTAAGTTTTTATGCGCTTAAAAGCATTTTTTAGGACGATTTAGCAAATATGCTTGTTTCTGCCATTTGCAGCAAAATACTGAAATAAAAGTGGGTTTGCCTTCATATTTGACCCAGAACAACTCAGTTCAGCATGAAAATATCATGGCAACAGCTTTTATTTAGCCAGAAATCAAGAGTGTAAGTTATTATGCGCTTAAAAGCATTTTCAGGCCAAATGAGCTGGTTTCTGCCAATTGCAGCAAAATACTGAAAGGAAAGTGGGTTTGCCTTCATATTTGACCCAGAACAACTCAGTTCAGCATGGAAATATCATTGCAACAGCTTTTATTTAGCCAGAAATCAAGAGTGTAAGTTTTTATGCGCTTAAAAGCATTTTCAGGCCGAATGAGCAAATATGCCTGTTTCTGCCAATTGCAGCAAAATACTGAAAGGAAAGTGGGTTTGCCTTCATATTTGACCCAGAACAACTCAGTTCAGCATGGAAATATCATTGCAACAGCGTTTATTTAGCCATAAATCAAGAGAGTAACTTTTTAATCGATTAAAAGCATTTTCAGACCAAAGGAGCAAATATGCGTGTTTCTGCCTATTGCAGCAAAATACTGAAAGGAAAGTGGGTTTGCCTTCATATTTGACCCAGAACAACTCAGTTCAGCATGGAAATATCATTGCAACAGCTTTTATTTAGCCAGAAATCAAGAGAGTAAGTTTTTATTCAATTAAAAGCATTTTCAGGCCAAAGGAGCTGATTTCTGCCAATTGCAGCAAAATACTGAAAGGAAAGTGGGTTTGCCTTCATATTTGACCCAGAACAACTCAGTTCAGCATGGAAATATCATTGCAACAGCTTTTATTTAGCCAGAAATCAAGAACGTAAGTTTTTATGCGCTTAAAAGCATTTTCAGGCTGAATGAGCTGATTTCTGCCAATTGCAGCAAAATACTGAAAGGAAAGTGGGTTTGCCTTCATATTTGACCCAGAACAACTCAGTTCAGCATGGAAATATCATTGCGACAGCTTTTATTTAGCCAGAAATATAGAGTGTAAGTGTTAATGCGCTTAAAAGCATTTTTAGGGCAAATGAGCTGATTTCTGCCAATTGCAGCAAAATACTGAAAGGAAAGTGGGTTTGCCTTCATATTTGACCCAGAACAACTCAGTTCAGCATGGAAATATCATTGCAACAGCTTTTATTTAGCCAGAAATTAAGAGTGTTAGTTTTAATGCGCTTAAAAGCATTTTCAGTCCGAACTAGCAAATATGCTTGCTTCTGCCAATTGCAGCAAAATACTGAAAGGAAAGTGGGTTTGCCTTCATATTTGACCCAGATCAACTCAGTTCAGCATGGAAATATCATTGCAACAGCTTTTATTTAGCCAGAAATCAAGAGTGTAAGTTTTTATGCGCTTAAAAGCATTTTCAGGCCGATATAGCAAATATGCTTGTTTCTGCCAATTGCAGCAAAATACTGGAAGGAAAGTGGGTTTGCCTTCATATTTGACCCAGAACAACTCAGTTCAGCATGGAAATATCATTGCAACAGCTTTTATTTAGCCAGAAATCAAGAGTGTAAGTTTTTATGCGCTTAAAAGCATTTTCAGGCCGAATAAGCAAATATGCCTGTTTCTGCCAATTGCAGCAAAATACTGAAAGGAAAGTGGGTTTGCCTTCATATTTGACCCAGAACAACTCAGTTCAGCATGGAAATATCATTGCAACAGCTTTTATTTAGCCAGAAATCAAGAGTGTAAGTTTTTATGCGCTTAAAAGCATTTTCAGGCTGATTTAGCAAATATGCTTGTTTCTGCCAATTGCAGCAAATTACTGGAAGGAAAGTGGGTTTGCCTTCATATTTGACCCAGAACAACTCAGTTCAGCATGGAAATATCATTGCAACAGCGTTTATTTAGCCATAAATCAAGAGAGTAACTTTTTAATCGATTAAAAGCATTTTCAGGCCGAACTAGCAAATATGCTTGCTTCTGCCAATTGCAGCAAAATACTGAATGAAAGTGGGTTTGCCTTCATATTTGATCCAGAACAACTCAGTTCAGCATGGAAATATTATTGCGACAGCTTTTATTTAGCCAGAAATCAAGAGAGTACGTTTTTATTCGCTTAAAAGCATTTTCAGGCTAAAGGAGCTGATGTCTGCCAATTGCAGCAAAATACTGAAAGGAAAGTGGGTTTGCCTTCATATTTGATCCAGAACAACTCAGTTCAGCATGGAAATATTATTGCGACAGCTTTTATTTAGCCAGAAATCAAGAGAGTACGTTTTTATTCGCTTAAAAGCATTTTCAGGCTAAAGGAGCTGATGTCTGCCAATTGCAGCAAAATACTGAAAGGAAAGTGGGTTTGCCTTCATATTTGACCCAGAACAACTCAGTTCAGCATGGAAATATCATTGCAACAGCTTTTATTTAGCCAGAAATTAAGAGTGTTAGTTTTAATGCGCTTAAAAGTTTTTTCAGGCCGAACTAGCAAATATGCTTGCTTCTGCCAATTGCAGCAAAATACTGAAAGGAAAGTGGGTTTGCCTTCATATTTGACCCAGAACAACTCAGTTCAGCATGGAAATATCATTGCAACAGCTTTTATTTAGCCAGAAATCAAGAGTGTAAGTTTTTATGCGCTTAAAAGCATTTTCAGGCCGAATAAGCAAATATGCTTTTTTCTGCCAATTGCAGCAAAATACTGAAAAGGAAAGTGGGTGTGCCTTCATATTTGACCCAGAACAACTCAGTTCAGCATGGAAATATCATTGCAACAGCTTTTATTTAGCCAGAAGTCAAGAGTGTAAGTTATTATGCGCTTTAAAGCATTTTCAGGCCAAATGAGCTGATTTCTGCCAATTGCAGCAAAATACTGAAAGGAAAGTGGGTTTGCCTTCATATTTGACCCAGAACAACTCAGTTCAGCATGGAAATATCATTGCAACAGCTTTTATTTAGCCAGAAATCAAGAGTGTAAGTTTTTATGCGCTTAAAAGCATTTTTAGGCCAAATGAGCTGATTTCTGCCAATTGCAGCAAAATACTGAAAGGAAAGTGGGTTTGCCTTCATATTTGACGCAGAACAACTCAGTTAAGCATGGAAATATAATTGCAACAGCTTTTATTAAGCCAGAAATCAAGAGTGTAAGTTTTTATGCGCTTAAAAGCATTTCAGGCCGAATAAGCAAATATGCTTGTTTATTGCCAATTGCAGCAAAATACTGAAAGGAAAGTGGGTTTGCCTTCATATTTGACCCAGAACAACTCAGTTCAGCATGGAAATATCATTGCAACAGCTTTTATTTAGCCAGAAATCAAGAGTGTAAGTTTTTATGCGCTTAAAAGCATTTCAGGCCGAATAAGCAAATATGCTTGTTTATTGCCAATTGCAGCAAAATACTGAAAGGAAAGTGGGTTTGCCTTCATATTTGACCCAGAACAACTCAGTTCAGCATGGAAATATCATTGCAACAGCTTTTATTTAGCCAGAAATCAAGACTGTAAGTTTTTATGCGCTTAAAAGCATTTTCAGGCCGAATGGGCAAATATGCTTGTTTCTGCCAATTGCAGCAAAATACTGAAAGAAAAGTGGGTTTGCCTTCATATTTGACCCAGAACAACTCAGTTCAGCATGGAAATATCAATGCAACAGCTTTTATTTAGCCAGAAATCAAGAGTGTAAGTTTTTATGTGCTTAAAAGCATTTTCAGGCCGAATGAGCAAATATGCGTGTTTCTGCCAATTGCAGCAAAATACTGAAAGAAAAGTGCGTTTGCCTTCATATTTGACCCAGAACAACTCAGTTCAGCATGGAAATATCATTGCAACAGCTGTTATTTAGCCAGAAATCAAGAGTGTAAGTTTCTATGCGTTTAAAAGCATTTTCAGGCTAAAGGAGCTGATTTCTGCCAATTGCAGCAAAATACTGGAAGGAAAGTGGGTTTGCCTTCATATTTGACCCAGAACAACTCAGTTCAGCATGGAAATATCATTGCAACAGCTTTTATTTAGCCAGAAATCAAGAGTGTAAGTTTTTATGCGCTTAAAAGCATTTTCAGGCCGATTTAGCAAATATGCTTGTTTCTGCCAATTGCAGCAAATTACTGGAAGGAAAGTGGGTTTGCCTTCATATTTGACCCAGAACAACTCAGTTCAGCATGGAAATATCATTGCAACAGCTTTTTTTTAGCCAGAAATCAAGAGTGTAAGTTTTTATGCGTTAAAAGCATTTTCAGGCCGAATAAGCAAATATGCCTGTTTCTGCCAATTGCAGCAAAATACTGAAAGGAAAGTGGGTTTGCCTTCATATTTGACCCAGAACAACTCAGTTCAGCATGGAAATATCATTGCAACAGCGTTTATTTAGCCATAAATCAAGAGAGTAACTTTTTAATCGATTAAAAGCATTTTCAGGCCGAACTAGCAAATATGCTTGCTTCTGCCAATTGCAGCAAAATACTGAATGAAAGTGGGTTTGCCTTCATATTTGATCCAGAACAACTCAGTTCAGCATGGAAATATTATTGCGACAGCTTTTATTTAGCCAGAAATCAAGAGAGTACGTTTTTATTCGCTTAAAAGCATTTTCAGGCTAAAGGAGCTGATGTCTGCCAATTGCAGCAAAATACTGAAAGGAAAGTGGGTTTGCCTTCATATTTGATCCAGAACAACTCAGTTCAGCATGGAAATATTATTGCGACAGCTTTTATTTAGCCAGAAATCAAGAGAGTACGTTTTTATTCGCTTAAAAGCATTTTCAGGCTAAAGGAGCTGATGTCTGCCAATTGCAGCAAAATACTGAAAGGAAAGTGGGTTTGCCTTCATATTTGACCCAGAACAACTCAGTTCAGCATGGAAATATCATTGCAACAGCTTTTATTTAGCCAGAAATTAAGAGTGTTAGTTTTAATGCGCTTAAAAGTTTTTTCAGGCCGAACTAGCAAATATGCTTGCTTCTGCCAATTGCAGCAAAATACTGAAAGGAAAGTGGGTTTGCCTTCATATTTGACCCAGAACAACTCAGTTCAGCATGGAAATATCATTGCAACAGCTTTTATTTAGCCAGAAATCAAGAGTGTAAGTTTTTATGCGCTTAAAAGCATTTTCAGGCCGAATAAGCAAATATGCTTGTTTCTGCCAATTGCAGCAAAATACTGAAAGGAAAATGGGTTTGCCTTCATATTTGACCCAGAACAACCCAGTTCAGCATGGAAATATCATTGCAACAGCTTTTATTTAGCCAGAAATATAGATTGTAAGTGTTAATGCGCTTAAAAGCATTTTTAGGGCAAATGAGCTGATTTCTGCCAATTGCAGCAAAATACTGAAAGGAAAGTGGGTTTGCCTTCATATTTGACCCAGAACAACTCAGTTCAGCATGGAAATATCATTGCAACAGCTTTTATTTAGCCAGAAATTAAGAGTGTTAGTTTTAATGCGCTTAAAAGCATTTTCAGTCCGAACTAGCAAATATGCTTGCTTCTGCCAATTGCAGCAAAATACTGAAAGGAAAGTGGGTTTGCCTTCATATTTGACCCAGATCAACTCAGTTCAGCATGGAAATATCATTGCAACAGCTTTTATTTAGCCAGAAATCAAGAGTGTAAGTTTTTATGCGCTTAAAAGCATTTTCAGGCCGATATAGCAAATATGCTTGTTTCTGCCAATTGCAGCAAAATACTGGAAGGAAAGTGGGTTTGCCTTCATATTTGACCCAGAACAACTCAGTTCAGCATGGAAATATCATTGCAACAGCTTTTATTTAGCCAGAAATCAAGAGTGTAAGTTTTTATGCGCTTAAAAGCATTTTCAGGCCGAATAAGCAAATATGCCTGTTTCTGCCAATTGCAGCAAAATACTGGAAGGAAAGTGGGGTTGCCTTCATATTTGACCCAGTACAACTCAGGTCAGCATGAAAATATCATTGCAACAGCTTTTATTTAGCCAGAAATCAAGAGTGTAAGTTTTTATGTGCTTAAAAGCATTTTCAGGCCGAATGAGCAAATATGCTTTTTTCTGCCAATTGCAGCAAAATACTGAAAAGGAAAGTGGGTGTGCCTTCATATTTGACCCAGAACAACTCAGTTCAGCATGGAAATATCATTGCAACAGCTTTTATTTAGCCAGAAGTCAAGAGTGTAAGTTATTATGCGCTTTAAAGCATTTTCAGGCCAAATGAGCTGATTTCTGCCAATTGCAGCAAAATACTGAAAGGAAAGTGGGTTTGCCTTCATATTTGACCCAGAACAACTCAGTTCAGCATGGAAATATCATTGCAACAGCTTTTATTTAGCCAGAAATCAAGAGTGTAAGTTTCTATGCGTTTAAAAGCATTTTCAGGCTAAAGGAGCTGATTTCTGCCAATTGCAGCAAAATACTGGAAGGAAAGTGGGTTTGCCTTCATATTTGACCCAGAACAACTCAGGTCAGCATGGAAATATAATTACAACAGCTTTTATTTAGCTAGAAATCAAGAGTGTAAGTTTTTATGCGCTTAAAAGCATTTTCAGGCCGAATGAGCAAATATGCTTGTTTCTGCCAATTGCAGCAAAATACTGAAAGGAAAGTGGGTTTGCCTTCATATTTGACCCAGAACAACTCAGTTCAGCATGGAAATATCATTGCAACAGCTTTTATTTAGCCAGAAATCAAGAGTGTAAGTTTTTATGCGCTTAAAAGCATTTTCAGGCCGAATGGGCAAATATGCTTGTTTCTGCCAATTGCAGCAAAATACTGAAAGAAAAGTGGGTTTGCCTTCATATTTGACCCAGAACAACTCAGTTCAACATGGAAATATCATTGCAACAGGTTTTATTTAGTCAGAAATAAAGAGTGTAAGTTTTTATTCGCTTATAAGCATTTTCAGGCCAAATGACCTGATTTCTGCCAATTGCAGCAAAATACTGAAAGGAAAGTGGGTTTGCCTTCATATTTGACCCAGAACAACTCAGGTCAGCATGGAAATATCATTGCAACAGCTTTTATTTAGCCAGAAATCAAGAGTGTAGGTTTTTATGCGCTTAAAAGCATTTTCAGGCCGAATGAGCAAATATGCTTGTTTCTGCCAATTGCAGTAAAATACTGAAAGGAAAGTGGGTTTGCCTTCATATTTGACCCAGAACAACTCAGTTCAGCATGGAAATATCATTGCAACAGCTTTTATTTAGCCAGAAATCCAGAGTGTAAGTTTTTATGCGCTTAAAAGCATTTTTAGGCGAAATGAGCTGATTTCTGCCAATTGCAGCAAAATACTGATAGGAAAGTGGGTTTGCCTTCATATTTGAGCCAGAACAACTCAGTTCAGCATGGAAATATCATTGCAACAGCTTTTATTTAGCCAGAAATCAAGAGTGTAAGTTTTTATGCGCTTAAAAGCATTTTTAGGCCAAATGAGCTGATTTCTGCCAATTGCAGCAAAATACTGAAAGGAAAGTGGGTTTGCCTTCATATTTGACCCAGAACAACTCAGTTCAGCATGGAAATATCATTGCAACAGCTTTTATTTAGCCAGAAATCAAGAGTGTAATTTTTATGCGTTTAAAAGCATTTTCAGGCCGAATGAGCAAATATGTTTTTTTCTGCCAATTGCAGCAAAATACTGAAAGGAAAGTGGGTTTGCCTTCATATTTGACCCAGAACAACTCAGGTCAGCATGGAAATATAATTACAACAGCTTTTATTTAGCTAGAAATCAAGAGTGTAAGTATTTATGCGCTTAAAAGCATTTTCAGGCCGAATGAGCAAATATGCTTGTTTCTGCCAATTGCAGCAAAATACTGAAAGGAAAGTGGGTTTGCCTTCATATTTGACCCAGAACAACTCAGTTCAGCATGGAAATATCATTGCAAAAGCTTTTATTTAGCCAGAAATCAAGAGTGTAATTTTTATGCGTTTAAAAGCATTTTCAGGCCGAATGAGCAAATATGTTTTTTTCTGCCAATTGCAGCAAAATACTGAAAGGAAAGTGGGTTTGCCTTCATATTTGACCCAGAACAACTCAGTTAAGCATGGAAATATAATTGCAACAGCTTTTATTTAGCCAGAAATCAAGAGTGTAGGTTTTTATGCGCTTAAAAGCATTTTTAGGCCGAATGAGCAAATATGCTTGTTTCTGCCAATTGCAGTAAAATACTGAAAGGAAAGTGGGTTTGCCTTCATATTTGACCCAGAACAACTCAGTTCAGCATGGAAATATCATTGCAACAGAATTTATTTAGCCAGAAATCAAAAGTGTAAGTTTTTATGCGCTTAAAAGCATTTTCAGGCCGAATGAGCAAATATGCCTGTTTCTGCCAATTGCAGCAAAATACTGAAAGGAAAGTGGGTTATCCTTCATATTTGACCCAGAACAACTCAGTTCAGCATGGAAATATCATTGCAACAGCTTTTATTTAGCCAGAAATCAAGAGTGTAGGTTTTTATGCGCTTAAAAGCATTTTCAGGCCGAATGAGCAAATATGCTTGTTTCTGCCAATTGCAGCAAAATACTGAAAGGAAAGTGGGTTTGCCTTCATATTTGACCCAGAACAACTCAGTTCAGCATGGAAATATCATTGCAACAGCTTTTTTTTAGCCAGAAAGCAAGAGTGTACGTTTTTATGCACTTAAAAGCATTTTCCTTTGGCCTGAAAATGCTTTTAATCGAATAAAAACTTACTCTCTTGATTTCTGGCTAAATAAAAGCTGTTGCAATGATATTTCCATGCTGAACTGAGTTGTTCTGGGTCAAATATGAAGGCAAACCCACTTTCCTTCCAGTATATTGCTGCAATTGGCAGAAATCAGCTCCTTTGGCCTGAAAATGCTTTTAAGCGAATAAAAACTTACTCTCTTGATTTCTGGGTAAATAAAAGCTGTTGCAATGATATTTCCATGGTGAACTGAGTTGTTCTGGGTCAAAGATGAAGGCAAACCCACTTTCCTTTCAGTATTTTGCTGCAATTGGCAGAAATCAGCTCCTTTGGCCTGAAAATGCTTTTAAGCGAATAAAAACTTACTCTCTTGATTTCTGGCTAAATAAAAGCTGTTGCAATGATATTTCAATGCTGAACTGAGTTTTTCTGGGTCAAATATGAAGGCAAACCCACTTTCCTTTTGGTATTTTGCTGCAATAAGGCAGAAATCAACTCCTTTGGCCTGAAAATGCTTTTAAGCGCATCAAAACTTACTCTCTTGATTTCTGGCTAAATAAAAGCTGTTGCAATGATATTTCCATGCTGAACTGAGTTGTTCTGGGTCAAATATGAAGGCAAACCCACTTTCCTTCCAGTATTTTGCTGCAATTGGCAGAAATCAGTTCCTTTGGCCTGAAAATGCTTTTAATTGAATAAAAACTTACTCTCTTGATTTCTGGCTAAATAAAAGCTGTTGCAATGATATTTCCATGCTGAACTGAATTTTTCTGGGTCAAATATGAAGGCAAACCCACTTTCCTTCCAGTATTTTGCTGCAATTGGCAGAAATCAGCTCCTTTGGCCTGAAAATGCTTTCAATCGAATAAAAACTTGCTCTCATGATTTCTGGCTAAATAAAAGCTGTTGCAATGATATTTCCATGCTGAACTGAGTTTTTCTGGGTCAAATATGAAGGCAAACCCACTTTCCTTTCAGTATTTTGCTGCAATAGGCAGAAATCAGCTCCTTTGGCCTGAAAATGCTTTTAAGCGCATCAAAACTTACTCTCTTGATTTCTGGCTAAATAAAAGCTGTTGCAATGATATTTCCATGCTGAACTGAGTTGTTCTGGGTCAAATATGAAGGCAAACCCACTTTCCTTTCAGTATTTTGCTGCAATAGGCAGAAACACGCATATTTGTTCCTTTGGTCTGAAAATGCTTTTAGTCGAATAAAAAGTTACTCTCTTGATTTCTAGCTAAATAAACGCTGTTGCAATGATATTTCCATGCTGAACTGAGTTGTTCTGGGTCAAATATGAAGGCAAACCCACTTTCCTTCCAGTATTTTGCTGCATTTGGCAGAAATCAGCTCCTTTGGCATGAAAATGCTTTTAATCGAATAAAAACTTACTCTCTTGATTTCTGGCTAAATAAAAGCTGTTGCAATGATATTTCCATGCTGAACTGAGTTGTTCTGGGTCAAATATGAAGGCAAACCCACTTTCCTTCCAGTATTGTTCTGCAATTGGCAGAAATCAGCTCCTTTGGCCTGACAATGCTTTTAATTGAATAAAAACTTACTCTCTCTTCATTTCTGGCTAAATAAAAGCTGTTGCAATGATATTTCCATGCTGAACTGAGTTGTTCTGGGTCAAATATGAAGGCAAACCCACTTTCCTTCCAGTATTTTGCTGCAATTGGCAGAAATCAGCTCCTTTGGCCTGAAAATGCTTTTAATTGAACAAAAACTTACTCTCTTGATTTCTGGCTAAATAAAAGCTGTTGCAATGATATTTCCATGCTGAACTGAGTTGTTCTGCGTCAAATATGAAGGCAAACCCACTTTCCTTTCAATATTTTGCTGCAATTGGCAGAAATCAGCTCCTTTGGCATGAAAATGCTTTTAATCGAATAAAAACTTACTCTCTTGATTTCTGGGTAAATAAAAGCTGTTGCAATGATATTTCCATGCTGAACTGAGTTGTTCTGGGTCAAATATGAAGGCAAACCCACTTTCCTTTTAGTATTTTGCTGCAATTGGCAGAAATCAGCTCCTTTGGCCTGAAAATGCTTTTAATTGAATAAAAACTTACTCTCTTGATTTATGGCTAAATAAAAGCTGTTGCAATGACATTTCCATGCTGAACTGAGTTGTTCTGGGTCAAATATGAAGGCAAACCCACTTTCCTTTCAGTATTTTGCTGCAATAGGCAGAAACACGCATATTTGTTCCTTTGGCCTGAAAATGCTTTTAATCGAATAAAAAGTTACTCTTTTGATTTATGGCTAAATAAACGCTGTTGCAATGATATTTCCATGCTGAACTGAGTTGTTCTGGGTCAAATATGAAGGCAAACCCACTTTCCTTTCAGTATGTTACTGAAATTGGTAGAAATCAGCTCCTATGGCCTGAAAATGCTTTTAATCGAATAAAAACTTACTCTCTTGATTTCTGGCTAAATAAAAGCTGTTGCAATGATATTTCCATGCTGAACTGAGTTGTTCTGGGTCAAATATGAAGGCAAACCCACTTTCCTTTTAGTATTTTGCTGCAATTGGCAGAAATCAGCTCCTTTGGCCTGAAAATGCTTTTAATTGAATAAAAACTTACTCTCTTGATTTCTGGCTAAATAAAAGCTGTTGCAATGATATTTCCATGCTGATCTGAGTTGTTCTGAGTCAAATATGAAGGCAAACCCACTTCCCTTTCAGTATTTTGCTGCAATAGGCAGAAACACGCATATTTGCTACTTTGGCCTGAAAATGCTTTTAATCGATTAGAAAGTTACTCTCTTGATTTCTGGGTAAATAAAAGCTGTTGCAATGATATTTCCATGCTGAACTGAGTTGTTCTGGGTCAAATATGAAGGCAAACCCACTTTCCTTTTAGTATTTTGCTGCAATTGGCAGAAATCAGCTCCTTTGGCCTGAAAATGCTTTTAATTGAATAAAAACTTACTCTCTTGATTTCTGGCTAAATAAAAGCTGTTGCAATGACATTTCCATGCTGAACTGAGTTGTTCTGGGTCAAATATGAAGGCAAACCCACTTTCCTTTCAGTATTTTGCTGCAATAGGCAGAAACACGCATATTTGTTCCTTTGGCCTGAAAATGCTTTTAATCGAATAAAAAGTTACTCTTTTAATTTATGGCTAAATAAACGCTGTTGCAATGATATTTCCATGCTGAACTGAGTTGTTCTGGGTCAAATATGAAGGCAAACCCACTTTCCTTTCAGTATGTTACTGCAATTGGTAGAAATCAGCTCCTATGGCCTGAAAATGCTTTTAATCGAATAAAAACTTACTCTCTTGATTTCTGGCTAAATAAAAGCTGTTGCAATGATATTTCCATGCTGAACTGAGTTGTTCTGGGTCAAATATGAAGGCAAACCCACTTTCCTTTTAGTATTTTGCTGCAATTGGCAGAAATCAGCTCCTTTGGCCTGAAAATGCTTTTAATTGAATAAAAACTTACTCTCTTGATTTCTGGCTAAATAAAAGCTGTTGCAATGATATTTCCATGCTGATCTGAGTTGTTCTGAGTCAAATATGAAGGCAAACCCACTTCCCTTTCAGTATTTTGCTGCAATAGGCAGAAACACGCATATTTGCTACTTTGGCCTGAAAATGCTTTTAATCGATTAGAAAGTTACTCTCTTGATTTATGGCTAAATAAACACTGTTGCAATGATATTTCCATGCTGAACTGAGTTGTTCTGGGTCAAATATGAAGGCAAACCCACTTTCCTTTCAGTATTTTGCTGCAATAGGCAGAAATCAGCTCCTTTGGCCTGAAAATGCTTTTAAGCGCATCAAAACTTACTCTCTTGATTTCTGGCTAAATAAAAGCTGTTGCAATGATATTTCCATGCTGAACTGAGTTGTTCTGGGTCAAATATGAAGGCAAACCCACTTTCCTTCCAGTATTTTGCTGCAATTGGCAGAAATCAGTTCCTTTGGCCTGAAAATGCTTTTAATTGAATAAAAACTTACTCTCTTGATTTCTGGCTAAATAAAAGCTGTTGCAATGATATTTCCATGCTGAACTGAGTTGTTCTGGGTCAAATATGAAGGCAAACCCACTTTCCTTCCAGTATTTTGCTGCAATTGGCAGAAATCAGCTCCTTTGGCCTGAAAATGCTTTTAATCGAATAAAAACTTACTCTCTTGATTTCTGGCTAAATAAAAGCTGTTGCAATGATATTTCCATGCTGAACTGAGTTGTTCTGGGTCAAATATGAAGGCAAACCCACTTTCCTTCCAGTATTTTTCTGCAATTGGCAGAAATCAGCTCCTTTGGCCTGACAATGCTTTCAATCGAATAAAAACTTGCTCTCTTGATTTCTGGCTAAATAAAAGCTGTTGCAATGATATTTCCATGCTGAACTGAGTTGTTCTGGGTCAAATATGAAGGCAAACCCACTTTCCTTCCAGTATTTTTCTGCAATTGGCAGAAATCAGCTCCTTTGGCCTGACAATGCTTTCAATCGAATAAAAACTTACTCTCTTGATTTCTGGCTAAATAAAAGCTGTTGCAATGATATTTCCATGCTGATCTGAGTTGTTCTGAGTCAAATATGAAGGCAAACCCACTTCCCTTTCAGTATTTTGCTGCAATAGGCAGAAACACGCATATTTGCTACTTTGGCCTGAAAATGCTTTTAATCGATTAGAAAGTTACTCTCTTGATTTATGGCTAAATAAACGCTGTTGCAATGATATTTCCATGCTGAACTGAGTTGTTCTGGGTCAAATATGAAGGCAAACCCACTTTCCTTTCAGTATTTTGCTGCAATAGGCAGATATCAGCTCCTTTGGCCTGAAAATGCTTTTAAGCGCATCAAAACTTACTCTCTTGATTTCAAGCTAAATAAAAGCTGTTGCAATGATATTTCCATGCTGAACTGAGTTGTTCTGGGTCAAATATGAAGGCAAACCCACTTTCCTTCCAGTATTTTGCTGCAATTGGCAGAAATCAGTTCCTTTGGCCTGAAAATGCTTTTAATTGAATAAAAACTTACTCTCTTGATTTCTGGCTAAATAAAAGCTGTTGCAATGATATTTCCATGCTGAACTGAGTTGTTCTGGGTCAAATATGAAGGCAAACCCACTTTCCTTCCAGTATTTTGCTGCAATTGGCAGAAATCAGCTCCTTTGGCCTGAAAATGCTTTTAATCGAATAAAAACTTACTCTCTTGATTTCTGGCTAAATAAAAGCTGTTGCAATGATATTTCCATGCTGAACTGAGTTGTTCTGGGTCAAATATGAAGGCAAACCCACTTTTATTTCAGTATTTTGCTGCAATTGGCAGAAATCAGCTCCTTTGGCCTGAAAATGCTTTCAATCGAATAAAAACTTGCTCTCTTGATTTCTGGCTAAATAAAAGCTGTTGCAATGATATTTCCATGCTGAACTGAGTTGTTCTGGGTCAAATATGAAGGCAAACCCACTTTCCTTCCAGTATTTTGCTGCAATTGGCAGAAATCAGCTCCTTTGGCCTGAAAATGCTTTTAATCGAATAAAAACTTACTCTCTTGATTTCTGGCTAAATAAACGCTGTTGCAATGATATTTCCATGCTGAACTGAGTTGTTCTGGGTCAAATATGAAGGCAAACCCACTTTCCTTCCAGTATTTTGCTGCAATTGGCAGAAATCAGCTCCTTTGGCCTGAAAATGCTTTTAAGCGAATAAAAACTTACTCTCTTGATTTCTGGCTAAATAAACGCTGTTGCAATGATATTTCCATGCTGAACTGAGTTGTTCTGGGTCAAATATGAAGGCAAACCCACTTTCCTTTTAGTATTTTGCTGCAATTGGCAGAAATCAGCTCCTTTAGCCTGAAAATGCTTTTAATTGAATAAAAACTTACTCTCTTGATTTCTGGCTAAATAAAAGCTGTTGCAATGATATTTCCATGCTGAACTGAGTTGTTCTGGGTCAAATATGAAGGCAAACCCACTTTCCTTTTAGTATTTTGCTGCAATTGGCAGAAATCAGCTCCTTTGGCCTGAAAATGCTTTTAATTGAATAAAAACTTACTCTCTTGATTTCTGGCTAAATAAAAGCTGTTGCAATGATATTTCCATGCTGATCTGAGTTGTTCTGAGTCAAATATGAAGGCAAACCCACTTCCCTTTCAGTATTTTGCTGCAATAGGCAGAAACACGCATATTTGCTACTTTGGCCTGAAAATGCTTTTAATCGATTAGAAAGTTACTCTCTTGATTTATGGCTAAATAAACACTGTTGCAATGATATTTCCATGCTGAACTGAGTTGTTCTGGGTCAAATATGAAGGCAAACCCACTTTCCTTTCAGTATTTTGCTGCAATAGGCAGAAATCAGCTCCTTTGGCCTGAAAATGCGTTTAAGCGCATCCAAACTTACTCTCTTGATTTCTGGCTAAATAAAAGCTGTTGCAATGATATTTCCATGCTGAACTGAGTTGTTCTGGGTCAAATATGAAGGCAAACCCACTTTCCTTCCAGTATTTTGCTGCAATTGGCAGAAATCAGTTCCTTTGGCCTGAAAATGCTTTTAATTGAATAAAAACTTACTCTCTTGATTTCTGGCTAAATAAAAGCTGTTGCAATGATATTTCCATGCTGAACTGAGTTGTTCTGGGTCAAATATGAAGGCAAACCCACTTTCCTTCCAGTGTTTTGCTGCAATTGGCAGAAATCAGCTCCTTTGGCCTGAAAATGCTTTTAATCGAATAAAAACTTACTCTCTTGATTTCTGGCTAAATAAAAGCTGTTGCAATGATATTTCCATGCTGAACTGAGTTGTTCTGGGTCAAATATGAAGGCAAACCCACTTTCCTTCCAGTATTTTTCTGCAATTGGCAGAAATTAGCTCGTTTGGCCTGACAATGCTTTTAATTGAATAAAAACTTACTCTCTCTTCATTTCTGGCTAAATAAAAGCTGTTGCAATGATATTTCCATGCTGAACTGAGTTGTTCTGGGTCAAATATGAAGGCAAACCCACTTTCCTTCCAGTATTTTGCTGCAATTGGCAGAAATAAGCTCCTTTGGCCTGAAAATGCTTTTAATTGAACAAAAACTTACTCTCTTGATTTCTGGCTAAATAAAAGCTGTTGCAATGATATTTCCATGCTGAACTGAGTTGTTCTGGGTCAAATATGAAGGCAAACCCACTTTCCTTTCAATATTTTGCTGCAATTGGCAGAAATCAGCTCCTTTGGCCTGACAATGCTTTTAATCGAATAAAAACTTACTCTCTTGATTTCTGGGTAAATAAAAGCTGTTGCAATGATATTTCCATGCTGAACTGAGTTGTTCTGGGTCAAATATGAAGGCAAACCCACTTTCCTTTTAGTATTTTGCTGCAATTGGCAGAAATCAGCTCCTTTGGCCTGAAAATGCTTTTAATTGAATAAAAACTTACTCTCTTGATTTCTGGCTAAATAAAAGCTGTTGCAATGACATTTCCATGCTGAACTGAGTTGTTCTGGGTCAAATATGAAGGCAAACCCACTTTCCTTTCAGTATGTTGCTGCAATTGGTAGAAATCAGCTCCTATGGCCTGAAAATGCTTTTAATCGAATAAAAACTTACTCTCTTGATTTCTGGCTAAATAAACGCTGTTGCAATGATATTTCCATGCTGAACTGAGTTGTTCTGGGTCAAATATGAAGGCAAACCCACTTTCCTTCCAGTATTTTGCTGCAATTGGC
This sequence comes from Channa argus, assembly GCF_033026475.1. NCBI lineage: Eukaryota > Metazoa > Chordata > Actinopteri > Anabantiformes > Channidae > Channa > Channa argus. The sequence continues at coordinate 518,957 of NW_027125245.1, read as the reverse complement.
AGAAATCAGCTCCTTTGGCCTGAAAATGCTTTTAAGCGAATAAAAACTTACTCTCTTGATTTCTTGCTAAATAAACGCTGTTGCAATGATATTTCCATGCTGAACTGAGTTGTTCTGGGTCAAATATGAAGGCAAACCCACTTTCCTTCCAGTATTTTGCTGCAATTGGCAGAAATCTGCTCCTTTGGCCTGATAATGCTTTTAATCGATTAAAAAGTTACTCTCTTGATTTATGGCTAAATAAACGCTGTTGCAATGATATTTCCATGCTGAACTGAGTTGTTCTGGGTCAAATATGAAGGCAAACCCACTTTCCTTTCAGTATGTTGCTGCAATTGGTAGAAATCAGCTCCTATGGCCTGAAAATGCTTTTAATCGAATAAAAACTTACTCTCTTGATTTCTGGCTAAATAAAAGCTGTTGCAATGATATTTCCATGCTGAACTGAGTTGTTCTGGGTCAAATATGAAGGCAAACCCACTTTCCTTTTAGTATTTTGCTGCAATTGGCAGAAATCAGCTCCTTTGGCCTGAAAATGCTTTTAATTGAATAAAAACTTACTCTCTTGATTTCTGGCTAAATAAAAGCTGTTGCAATGATATTTCCATGCTGATCTGAGTTGTTCTGAGTCAAATATGAAGGCAAACCCACTTCCCTTTCAGTATTTTGCTGCAATAGGCAGAAACACGCATATTTGCTACTTTGGCCTGAAAATGCTTTTAATCGATTGAAAAGTTACTCTCTTGATTTATGGCTAAATAAACGCTGTTGCAATGATATTTCCATGCTGAACTGAGTTGTTCTGGGTCAAATATGAAGGCAAACCCACTTTCCTTTCAGTATATTGCTGCAATTTGTAGAAATCAGCTTCTTTTGGCCTGAAAATGCTTTTAATCGAATAAAAACTTACTCTCTTGATTTATGGCTAAATAAACGCTGTTGCACTGATATTTCCATGCTGAACTGAGTTGTTCTGGGTCAAATATGAAGGAAAACCCACTTTCCTTTCAGTATGTTGCTGCAATTGGTAGAAATCAGCTCCTATGGCCTGAAAATGCTTTTAATCGAATAAAAACTTACTCTCTTGATTTCTGGCTAAATAAAAGCTGTTGCAATGATATTTCCATGCTGAACTGAGTTGTTCTGGGTCAAATATGAAGGCAAACCCACTTTCCTTTTAGTATTTTGCTGCAATTGGCAGAAATCAGCTCCTTTGGCCTGAAAATGCTTTTAATTGAATAAAAACTTACTGTCTTGATTTCTGGCTAAATAAAAGCTGTTGCAATGATATTTCCATGCTGATCTGAGTTGTTCTGAGTCAAATATGAAGGCAAACCCACTTCCCTTTCAGTATTTTGCTGCAATAGGCAGAAACACGCATATTTGCTACTTTGGCCTGAAAATGCTTTTAATCGATTGAAAAGTTACTCTCTTGATTTATGGCTAAATAAACGCTGTTGCAATGATATTTCCATGCTGAACTGAGTTGTTCTGGGTCAAATATGAAGGCAAACCCACTTTCCTTTCAGTATATTGCTGCAATTTGTAGAAATCAGCTTCTTTTGGCCTGAAAATGCTTTTAATCGAATAAAAACTTACTCTCTTGATTTCTGGCTAAATAAAAACTGTTGCAATGATATTTCCATGCTGAACTGAGTTGTTCTGGGTCAAATATGAAGGCAAACCCACTTTCCTTTCAGTATTTTGCTGCAATAGGCAGAAACACGCATATTTGCTACTTTGGCCTGAAAATGCTTTTAATCGATTAAAAAGTTACTCTCTTGATTTATGGCTAAATAAACGCTGTTACAATGATATTTCCATGCTGAACTGAGTTGTTCTGGGTCAAATATGAAGGCAAACCCACTTTCCTTTCAGTATTTTGCTGCAATAGGCAGAAACACGCATATTTGTTCCTTTGGCCTGAAAATGCTTTCAATCGAATAAAAAGTTACTCTCTTGATTTCTAGCTAATTAAACGCTGTTGCAATGATATTTTCATGCTGAACTGAGTTTTTCTGGGTCAAATATGAAGGCAAAGCCACTTTCCTTCCAATATTTTGCTGCAATTGGCAGAAATCAGCTCCTTTGGCCTGACAATGCTTTTAATCGAATAAAAACTTACTCTCTTGATTTCTGGGTAAATAAAAGCTGTTGCAATGATATTTCCATGGTGAACTGAGTTGTTCTGTGTCAAATATGAAGGCAAACCCACTTTCCTTTTAGTATTTTGCTGCAATTGGCAGAAATCAGCTCCTTTGGCCTAAAAATGCTTTTAATTGAATAAAAACTTACTCTCTTGATTTCTGGCTAAATAAAAGCTGTTGCAATGATATTTCCATACTGAACTGAGTTGTTCTGGGTCAAATATGAAGGCAAACCCACTTTCCTTTCAGTATGTTGCTGCAATTGGCAGAAATCAGCTCCTTTGGCCTGAAAATGCTTTTAAGCGCATCAAAACTTACAGTCTTGATTTCTGGCTAAATAAAACCTGTTGCAATGATATTTCCATGCTGAACTGAGTTGTTCTGGGTCAAATATGAAGGCAAACCCACTTCCCTTCCAGTATTTTGTTGCAATTGGCAGAAATCAGCTCCTTTGGCCTGAAAATGCTTTTAATCGAATAAAAACTTACTCTCTTGATTTCTGGCTAAATAAAAGCTGTTGCAATGATATTTCCATGCTGAACTGAGTTGTTCTGGGTCAAATATGAAGGCAAACCCACTTTCCTTGCAGTATTTTGCTGCAATTGGCAGAAATCAACTCCTTTGGCCTGAAAATGCTTTTAATCGAATAAAAACTTACGCTCTTGATTTCTGGCTAAATAAAAGCTGTTGCAATGATATTTCCATGCTGATCTGAGTTGTTCTGAGTCAAATATGAAGGCAAACCCACTTCCCTTTCAGTATTTTGCTGCAATAGGCAGAAACACGCATATTTGCTACTTTGGCCTAAAAATGCTTTTAATCGATTAAAAAGTTACTCTCTTGATTTATGGCTAAATAAACGCTGTTGCAATGATATTTCCATGCTGAACTGAGTTGTTCTGGGTCAAATATGAAGGCAAACCCACTTTCCTTTCAGTATATTGCTGCAATTTGTAGAAATCAGCTTCTTTTGGCCTGAAAATGCTTTTAATCGAATAAAAACTTACTCTCTTGATTTCTGGCTAAATAAAAGCTGTTGCAATGATATTTCCATGCTGAACTGAGTTGTTCTGGGTCAAATATGAAGGCAAACCCACTTTCCTTTCAGTATTTTGCTGCAATAGGCAGAAACACGCATATTTGCTACTTTGGCCTGAAAATGCTTTTAATCGATTAAAAAGTTACTCTCTTGATTTATGGCTAAATAAACGCTGTTGCAACGATATTTCCATGCTGAACTGAGTTGTTCTGGGTCAAATATTAAGGCAAACCCACTTTCCTTCCAGTATTTTGCTGCAATTGGCAGAAATCAGCTCCTTTGACCTGAAAATGCTTTTAATTGAATAAAAACTTACTTTCTTGATTTCTGGCTAAATAAAAGCTTTTGCAATTATATTTCCATGCTGAACTGAGTTGTTCTGGGTCAAAAATGAAGGCAAACCCACTTTCCTTTCAGTATTTTGCTGCAATAGGCAGAAACACGCATATTTGTTCCTTTGGCCTGAAAATGCTTTTAATCGAATAAAAAGTTACTCTCTTGATTTATAGCTAATTAAACGCTGTTGCAATGATATTTCCATGGTGAACTGAGTTGTTCTGTGTCAAATATGAAGGCAAACCCACTTTCCTTTTAGTATTTTGCTGCAATTGGCAGAAATCAGCTCCTTTGGCCTAAAAATGCTTTTAATTGAATAAAAACTTACTCTCTTGATTTCTGGCTAAATAAAAGCTGTTGCAATGATATTTCCATACTGAACTGAGTTGTTCTGGGTCAAATATGAAGGCAAACCCACTTTCCTTTCAGTATTTTGCTGCAATAGGCAAAAACACGCATATTTGTTGCTTTGGCCTGAAATTGCTTTTAATCGAATAAAAAGTTACTCTCTTGATTTCTGGCTAAATAAAAGCTGTTGCAATGATATTTCCATGCTGAACTGAGTTGTTCTGGGTCAAATATGAAGGCAAACCCACTTTCCTTTCAGTATGTTGCTGAAATTGGCAGAAATCAGCTCCTTTGTCCTGAAAATGCTTTTAAGCGCATCAAAACTTACAGTCTTGATTTCTGGCTAAAAAAAAGCTGTTGCAATGATATTTCCATGCTGAACTGAGTTGTTCTGGGTCAAATATGAAGGCAAACCCACTTTCCTTTCAGTATTTTGCTGCAATAGTCAAAAACACGCATATTTGTTGCTTTGGCCTGAAATTGCTTTTAATCGAATAAAAAGTTACAGTCTTGATTTCTGGCTAAATAAAACCTGTTGCAATGATATTTCCATGCTGAACTGAGTTGTTCTGGGTCAAATATGAAGGCAAACCCACTTCCCTTCCAGTATTTTGTTGCAATTGGCAAAAATCAGCTCCTTTGGCCTGAAAATGCTTTTAATCGAATAAAAACTTACTCTCTTGATTTCTGGCTAAATAAAAGCTGTTGCAATGATATTTCCATGCTGAACTGAGTTGTTCTGGGTCAAATATGAAGGCAAACCCACTTTCCTTCCAGTATTTTGCTGCAATTGGCAGAAATCAGCTCCTTTGGCCTGAAAATGCTTTTAATCGAATAAAACTTAATCTCTTGATTTCTGGCTAAATAAAAGCTGTTGCAATGATATTTCCATGCTGAACTGAGTTGTTCTGGGTCAAATATGAAGGCAAACCCACTTTCCTTTCAGTATTTTGCTACAATAGGCAGAAACACGCATATTTGTTCTTTTGGCCTGAAAATGCTTTTAATCGAATAAAAAGTTACTCTCTTGATTTCTGGCTAAATAAACGCTGTTGCAATGATATTTCCATGCTGAACTGAGTTGTTCTGAGTCAAATATGAAGGCAAACCCCCTTTCCTTTCAGTAATTTGCTGCAATTGGCAGAAATCAGCTCGTTTGACCTGAAAATGCTTTTAAGCACTTAAAAACTTACACTCTTGATTTCTGGCTAAAAGAAAGCTGTTGCAATGATATTTCCATGCTGAACTGAGTAGTTCTGGGTCAGATATAAAGGCAAACCCACTTTCCTTTCAGTATGTTGCTGCAATTGGCAGAAATCAGCTCCTTTGGCCTGACAATGCTTTTAATCGAATAAAAACTTACTCTCTTGATTTCTGGCTAAATAAAAGCTGTTGCAATGATATTTCCATGCTGAACTGAGTTGTTCTGGGTCAAATATGAAGGCAAACCCACTTTCCTTTCAGTATTTTGCTGCAATAGGCAAAAACACGCATATTTGTTGCTTTGGCCTGAAATTGCTTTTAATCGAATAAAAAGTTACTCTCTTGATTTCTGGCTAAATAAAAGCTGTTGCAATGATATTTCCATGCTGAACTGAGTTGTTCTGGGTCAAATATGAAGGCAAACCCACTTTCCTTTCAGTATGTTGCTGAAATTGGCAGAAATCAGCTCCTTTGTCCTGAAAATGCTTTTAAGCGCATCAAAACTTACAGTCTTGATTTCTGGCTAAAAAAAAGCTGTTGCAATGATATTTCCATGCTGAACTGAGTTGTTCTGGGTCAAATATGAAGGCAAACCCACTTTCCTTTCAGTATTTTGCTGCAATAGTCAAAAACACGCATATTTGTTGCTTTGGCCTGAAATTGCTTTTAATCGAATAAAAAGTTACAGTCTTGATTTCTGGCTAAATAAAACCTGTTGCAATGATATTTCCATGCTGAACTGAGTTGTTCTGGGTCAAATATGAAGGCAAACCCACTTCCCTTCCAGTATTTTGTTGCAATTGGCAAAAATCAGCTCCTTTGGCCTGAAAATGCTTTTAATCGAATAAAAACTTACTCTCTTGATTTCTGGCTAAATAAAAGCTGTTGCAATGATATTTCCATGCTGAACTGAGTTGTTCTGGGTCAAATATGAAGGCAAACCCACTTTCCTTCCAGTATTTTGCTGCAATTGGCAGAAATCAGCTCCTTTGGCCTGAAAATGCTTTTAATCGAATAAAACTTAATCTCTTGATTTCTGGCTAAATAAAAGCTGTTGCAATGATATTTCCATGCTGAACTGAGTTGTTCTGGGTCAAATATGAAGGCAAACCCACTTTCCTTTCAGTATTTTGCTACAATAGGCAGAAACACGCATATTTGTTCTTTTGGCCTGAAAATGCTTTTAATCGAATAAAAAGTTACTCTCTTGATTTCTGGCTAAATAAACGCTGTTGCAATGATATTTCCATGCTGAACTGAGTTGTTCTGAGTCAAATATGAAGGCAAACCCCCTTTCCTTTCAGTAATTTGCTGCAATTGGCAGAAATCAGCTCGTTTGACCTGAAAATGCTTTTAAGCACTTAAAAACTTACACTCTTGATTTCTGGCTAAAAGAAAGCTGTTGCAATGATATTTCCATGCTGAACTGAGTAGTTCTGGGTCAGATATAAAGGCAAACCCACTTTCCTTTCAGTATGTTGCTGCAATTGGCAGAAATCAGCTCCTTTGGCCTGACAATGCTTTTAATCGAATAAAAACTTACTCTCTTGATTTCTGGCTAAATAAAAGCTGTTGCAATGATATTTCCATGCTGAACTGAGTTGTTCTGGGTCAAATATGAAGGCAAACCCACTTTCCTTTTAGTATTTTGCTGCAATTGGCAGAAATCAGCTCCTTTGGCCTGAAATGCTTTTAAGCTCATCAAAACTTACTCTCTTGATTTCTCGCTAAATAAAAGCTGTTGCAATGATATTTCCATGCTGAACTGAGTTGTTCTGGGTCAAATATGAAGGCAAACCCACTTTCTTTTCAGTATTTTGCTGCAATAGGCAGAAACACGCGTATTTGCTCCTTTGGCCTGAAAATACTTTTAATCGATTAAAAAGTTACTCTCTTCATTTCTGGCTAAATAAACGCTGTTACAATGATATTTCCATGCTGAACTGAGTTGTTCTGGGTCAAATATGAAGGCAAACCCACTTTCCTTTCAGTATGTTGCTGCAATTGGCAGAAATCAGCTCCTTTGGCCTGAAAATGCTTTTAAGCGCATCAAAACTTACAGTCTTGATTTCTGGCTAAATAAAAGCTGTTGCAATGATATTTCCATGCTGAACTGAGTTTTTCTGGGTCAAATATGAAGGCAAACCCACTTTCCTTCCAGTATTTTGCTGCAATTGGCAGAAATCAGCTCCTTTGGCCTGAAAATGCTTTTAATCGAATAAAAACTTACTCTCTTGATTTCTGGCTAAATAAAAGCTGTTGCAATGATATTTCCATGCTGAACTGAGTTGTTCTGGGTCAAATATGAAGGCAAACCCACTTTCCTTTCAGTATTTTGCTGCAATAGGCAGAAACACGCATATTTGTTCCTTTGGCCTGAAAATGCTTTTAATCGAATAAAAAGTTACTCTTTTGATTTATGGCTAAATAAACGCTGTTGCAATGATATTTCCATGCTGAACTGAGTTGTTCTGGGTCAAATATGAAGGCAAACCCACTTTCCTTTCAGTATGTTGCTGCAATTGGTAGAAATCAGCTCCTATGGCCTGAAAATGCTTTTAATCGAATAAAAACTTACTCTCTTGATTTCTGGCTAAATAAAAGCTGTTGCAATGATATTTCCATGCTGAACTGAGTTGTTCTGGGTCAAATATGAAGGCAAACCCACTTTCCTTTTAGTATTTTGCTGCAATTGGCAGAAATCAGCTCCTTTGGCCTGAAAATGCTTTTAATTGAATAAAAACTTACTGTCTTGATTTCTGGCTAAATAAAAGCTGTTGCAATGATATTTCCATGCTGATCTGAGTTGTTCTGAGTCAAATATGAAGGCAAACCCACTTCCCTTTCAGTATTTTGCTGCAATAGGCAGAAACACGCATATTTGCTACTTTGGCCTGAAAATGCTTTTAATCGATTGAAAAGTTACTCTCTTGATTTATGGCTAAATAAACGCTGTTGCAATGATATTTCCATGCTGAACTGAGTTGTTCTGGGTCAAATATGAAGGCAAACCCACTTTCCTTTCAGTATATTGCTGCAATTTGTAGAAATCAGCTTCTTTTGGCCTGAAAATGCTTTTAATCGAATAAAAACTTACTCTCTTGATTTCTGGCTAAATAAAAACTGTTGCAATGATATTTCCATGCTGAACTGAGTTGTTCTGGGTCAAATATGAAGGCAAACCCACTTTCCTTTCAGTATTTTGCTGCAATAGGCAGAAACACGCATATTTGCTACTTTGGCCTGAAAATGCTTTTAATCGATTAAAAAGTTACTCTCTTGATTTATGGCTAAATAAACGCTGTTGCAATGATATTTCCATGCTGAACTGAGTTGTTCTGGGTCAAATATGAAGGCAAACCCACTTTCCTTTCAGTATTTTGCTGCAATAGGCAGAAACACGCATATTTGTTCCTTTGGCCTGAAAATGCTTTCAATCGAATAAAAAGTTACTCTCTTGATTTCTAGCTAATTAAACGCTGTTGCAATGATATTTTCATGCTGAACTGAGTTTTTCTGGGTCAAATATGAAGGCAAAGCCACTTTCCTTCCAATATTTTGCTGCAATTGGCAGAAATCAGCTCCTTTGGCCTGACAATGCTTTTAATCGAATAAAAACTTACTCTCTTGATTTCTGGGTAAATAAAAGCTGTTGCAATGATATTTCCATGGTGAACTGAGTTGTTCTGTGTCAAATATGAAGGCAAACCCACTTTCCTTTTAGTATTTTGCTGCAATTGGCAGAAATCAGCTCCTTTGGCCTAAAAATGCTTTTAATTGAATAAAAACTTACTCTCTTGATTTCTGGCTAAATAAAAGCTGTTGCAATGATATTTCCATACTGAACTGAGTTGTTCTGGGTCAAATATGAAGGCAAACCCACTTTCCTTTCAGTATGTTGCTGCAATTGGCAGAAATCAGCTCCTTTGGCCTGAAAATGCTTTTAAGCGCATCAAAACTTACAGTCTTGATTTCTGGCTAAAAAAAAGCTGTTGCAATGATATTTCCATGCTGAACTGAGTTTTTCTGGGTCAAATATGAAGGCAAACCCACTTTCCTTTCAGTATTTTGCTGCAATAGTCAAAAACACGCATATTTGTTGCTTTGGCCTGAAATTGCTTTTAATCGAATAAAAAGTTACAGTCTTGATTTCTGGCTAAATAAAACCTGTTGCAATGATATTTCCATGCTGAACTGAGTTGTTCTGGGTCAAATATGAAGGCAAACCCACTTCCCTTCCAGTATTTTGTTGCAATTGGCAGAAATCAGCTCCTTTGGCCTGAAAATGCTTTTAATCGAATAAAAACTTACTCTCTTGATTTCTGGCTAAATAAAAGCTGTTGCAATGATATTTCCATGCTGAACTGAGTTGTTCTGGGTCAAATATGAAGGCAAACCCACTTTCCTTGCAGTATTTTGCTGCAATTGGCAGAAATCAACTCCTTTGGCCTGAAAATGCTTTTAATCGAATAAAAACTTACGCTCTTGATTTCTGGCTAAATAAAAGCTGTTGCAATGATATTTCCATGCTGATCTGAGTTGTTCTGAGTCAAATATGAAGGCAAACCCACTTCCCTTTCAGTATTTTGCTGCAATAGGCAGAAACACGCATATTTGCTACTTTGGCCTAAAAATGCTTTTAATCGATTAAAAAGTTACTCTCTTGATTTATGGCTAAATAAACGCTGTTGCAATGATATTTCCATGCTGAACTGAGTTGTTCTGGGTCAAATATGAAGGCAAACCCACTTTCCTTTCAGTATATTGCTGCAATTTGTAGAAATCAGCTTCTTTTGGCCTGAAAATGCTTTTAATCGAATAAAAACTTACTCTCTTGATTTCTGGCTAAATAAAAGCTGTTGCAATGATATTTCCATGCTGAACTGAGTTGTTCTGGGTCAAATATGAAGGCAAACCCACTTTCCTTTCAGTATTTTGCTGCAATAGGCAGAAACACGCATATTTGCTACTTTGGCCTGAAAATGCTTTTAATCGATTAAAAAGTTACTCTCTTGATTTATGGCTAAATAAACGCTGTTGCAACGATATTTCCATGCTGAACTGAGTTGTTCTGGGTCAAATATTAAGGCAAACCCACTTTCCTTCCAGTATTTTGCTGCAATTGGCAGAAATCAGCTCCTTTGACCTGAAAATGCTTTTAATTGAATAAAAACTTACTTTCTTGATTTCTGGCTAAATAAAAGCTTTTGCAATTATATTTCCATGCTGAACTGAGTTGTTCTGGGTCAAAAATGAAGGCAAACCCACTTTCCTTTCAGTATTTTGCTGCAATAGGCAGAAACACGCATATTTGTTCCTTTGGCCTGAAAATGCTTTTAATCGAATAAAAAGTTACTCTCTTGATTTATAGCTAATTAAACGCTGTTGCAATGATATTTCCATGGTGAACTGAGTTGTTCTGTGTCAAATATGAAGGCAAACCCACTTTCCTTTTAGTATTTTGCTGCAATTGGCAGAAATCAGCTCCTTTGGCCTAAAAATGCTTTTAATTGAATAAAAACTTACTCTCTTGATTTCTGGCTAAATAAAAGCTGTTGCAATGATATTTCCATACTGAACTGAGTTGTTCTGGGTCAAATATGAAGGCAAACCCACTTTCCTTTCAGTATTTTGCTGCAATAGGCAAAAACACGCATATTTGTTGCTTTGGCCTGAAATTGCTTTTAATCGAATAAAAAGTTACTCTCTTGATTTCTGGCTAAATAAAAGCTGTTGCAATGATATTTCCATGCTGAACTGAGTTGTTCTGGGTCAAATATGAAGGCAAACCCACTTTCCTTTCAGTATGTTGCTGAAATTGGCAGAAATCAGCTCCTTTGTCCTGAAAATGCTTTTAAGCGCATCAAAACTTACAGTCTTGATTTCTGGCTAAAAAAAAGCTGTTGCAATGATATTTCCATGCTGAACTGAGTTGTTCTGGGTCAAATATGAAGGCAAACCCACTTTCCTTTCAGTATTTTGCTGCAATAGTCAAAAACACGCATATTTGTTGCTTTGGCCTGAAATTGCTTTTAATCGAATAAAAAGTTACAGTCTTGATTTCTGGCTAAATAAAACCTGTTGCAATGATATTTCCATGCTGAACTGAGTTGTTCTGGGTCAAATATGAAGGCAAACCCACTTCCCTTCCAGTATTTTGTTGCAATTGGCAAAAATCAGCTCCTTTGGCCTGAAAATGCTTTTAATCGAATAAAAACTTACTCTCTTGATTTCTGGCTAAATAAAAGCTGTTGCAATGATATTTCCATGCTGAACTGAGTTGTTCTGGGTCAAATATGAAGGCAAACCCACTTTCCTTCCAGTATTTTGCTGCAATTGGCAGAAATCAGCTCCTTTGGCCTGAAAATGCTTTTAATCGAATAAAACTTAATCTCTTGATTTCTGGCTAAATAAAAGCTGTTGCAATGATATTTCCATGCTGAACTGAGTTGTTCTGGGTCAAATATGAAGGCAAACCCACTTTCCTTTCAGTATTTTGCTACAATAGGCAGAAACACGCATATTTGTTCTTTTGGCCTGAAAATGCTTTTAATCGAATAAAAAGTTACTCTCTTGATTTCTGGCTAAATAAACGCTGTTGCAATGATATTTCCATGCTGAACTGAGTTGTTCTGAGTCAAATATGAAGGCAAACCCCCTTTCCTTTCAGTAATTTGCTGCAATTGGCAGAAATCAGCTCGTTTGACCTGAAAATGCTTTTAAGCACTTAAAAACTTACACTCTTGATTTCTGGCTAAAAGAAAGCTGTTGCAATGATATTTCCATGCTGAACTGAGTAGTTCTGGGTCAGATATAAAGGCAAACCCACTTTCCTTTCAGTATGTTGCTGCAATTGGCAGAAATCAGCTCCTTTGGCCTGACAATGCTTTTAATCGAATAAAAACTTACTCTCTTGATTTCTGGCTAAATAAAAGCTGTTGCAATGATATTTCCATGCTGAACTGAGTTGTTCTGGGTCAAATATGAAGGCAAACCCACTTTCCTTTTAGTATTTTGCTGCAATTGGCAGAAATCAGCTCCTTTGGCCTGAAATGCTTTTAAGCTCATCAAAACTTACTCTCTTGATTTCTCGCTAAATAAAAGCTGTTGCAATGATATTTCCATGCTGAACTGAGTTGTTCTGGGTCAAATATGAAGGCAAACCCACTTTCTTTTCAGTATTTTGCTGCAATAGGCAGAAACACGCGTATTTGCTCCTTTGGCCTGAAAATACTTTTAATCGATTAAAAAGTTACTCTCTTCATTTCTGGCTAAATAAACGCTGTTACAATGATATTTCCATGCTGAACTGAGTTGTTCTGGGTCAAATATGAAGGCAAACCCACTTTCCTTTCAGTATGTTGCTGCAATTGGCAGAAATCAGCTCCTTTGGCCTGAAAATGCTTTTAAGCGCATCAAAACTTACAGTCTTGATTTCTGGCTAAATAAAAGCTGTTGCAATGATATTTCCATGCTGAACTGAGTTTTTCTGGGTCAAATATGAAGGCAAACCCACTTTCCTTCCAGTATTTTGCTGCAATTGGCAGAAATCAGCTCCTTTGGCCTGAAAATGCTTTTAATCGAATAAAAACTTACTCTCTTGATTTCTGGCTAAATAAAAGCTGTTGCAATGATATTTCCATGCTGAACTGAGTTGTTCTGGGTCAAATATGAAGGCAAACCCACTTTCCTTTCAGTATTTTGCTGCAATAGGCAGAAACACGCATATTTGTTCCTTTGGCCTGAAAATGCTTTTAATCGAATAAAAAGTTACTCTTTTGATTTATGGCTAAATAAACGCTGTTGCAATGATATTTCCATGCTGAACTGAGTTGTTCTGGGTCAAATATGAAGGCAAACCCACTTTCCTTTCAGTATGTTACTGCAATTGGTAGAAATCAGCTCCTATGGCCTGAAAATGCTTTTAATCGAATAAAAACTTACTCTCTTGATTTCTGGCTAAATAAAAGCTGTTGCAATGATATTTCCATGCTGAACTGAGTTGTTCTGGGTCAAATATGAAGGCAAACCCACTTTCCTTTTAGTATTTTGCTGCAATTGGCAGAAATCAGCTCCTTTGGCCTGAAAATGCTTTTAATTGAATAAAAACTTACTCTCTTGATTTCTGGCTAAATAAAAGCTGTTGCAATGATATTTCCATGCTGATCTGAGTTGTTCTGAGTCAAATATGAAGGCAAACCCACTTTCCTTCCAGTATTTTTCTGCAATTGGCAGAAATCAGCTCCTTTGGCCTGACAATGCTTTTAATTGAATAAAAACTTACTCTCTCTTCATTTCTGGCTAAATAAAAGCTGTTGCAATGATATTTCCATGCTGAACTGAGTTGTTCTGGGTCAAATATGAAGGCAAACCCACTTTCCTTCCAGTATTTTGCTGCAATTGGCAGAAATCAGCTCCTTTGGCCTGAAAATGCTTTTAATTGAACAAAAACTTACTCTCTTGATTTCTGGCTAAATAAAAGCTGTTGCAATGATATTTCCATGCTGAACTGAGTTGTTCTGCGTCAAATATGAAGGCAAACCCACTTTCCTTTCAATATTTTGCTGCAATTGGCAGAAATCAGCTCCTTTGGCATGAAAATGCTTTTAATCGAATAAAAACTTACTCTCTTGATTTCTGGGTAAATAAAAGCTGTTGCAATGATATTTCCATGCTGAACTGAGTTGTTCTGGGTCAAATATGAAGGCAAACCCACTTTCCTTTTAGTATTTTGCTGCAATTGGCAGAAATCAGCTCCTTTGGCCTGAAAATGCTTTTAATTGAATAAAAACTTACTCTCTTGATTTCTGGCTAAATAAAAGCTGTTGCAATGACATTTCCATGCTGAACTGAGTTGTTCTGGGTCAAATATGAAGGCAAACCCACTTTCCTTTCAGTATTTTGCTGCAATAGGCAGAAACACGCATATTTGTTCCTTTGGCCTGAAAATGCTTTTAATCGAATAAAAAGTTACTCTTTTCATTTATGGCTAAATAAACGCTGTTGCAATGATATTTCCATGCTGAACTGAGTTGTTCTGGGTCAAATATGAAGGCAAACCCACTTTCCTTTCAGTATGTTACTGCAATTGGTAGAAATCAGCTCCTATGGCCTGAAAATGCTTTTAATCGAATAAAAACTTACTCTCTTGATTTCTGGCTAAATAAAAGCTGTTGCAATGATATTTCCATGCTGAACTGAGTTGTTCTGGGTCAAATATGAAGGCAAACCCACTTTCCTTTCAGTATTTTGCTGCAATAGGCAGAAACACGCATATTTGCTACTTTGGCCTGAAAATGCTTTTAATCGATTAAAAAGTTACTCTCTTGATTTATGGCTAAATAAACGCTGTTGCAATGATATTTCCATGCTGAACTGAGTTGTTCTGAGTCAAATATGAAGGCAAACCCACTTTCCTTCCAGTATTTTTCTGCAATTGGCAGAAATCAGCTCCTTTGGCCTGACAATGCTTTTAATTGAATAAAAACTTACTCTCTCTTCATTTCTGGCTAAATAAAAGCTGTTGCAATGATATTTCCATGCTGAACTGAGTTGTTCTGGGTCAAATATGAAGGCAAACCCACTTTCCTTCCAGTATTTTGCTGCAATTGGCAGAAATCAGCTCCTTTGGCCTGAAAATGCTTTTAATTGAACAAAAACTTACTCTCTTGATTTCTGGGTAAATAAAAGCTGTTGCAATGATATTTCCATGCTGAACTGAGTTGTTCTGGGTCAAATATGAAGGCAAACCCACTTTCCTTTTAGTATTTTGCTGCAATTGGCAGAAATCAGCTCCTTTGGCCTGAAAATGCTTTTAATTGAATAAAAACTTACTCTCTTGATTTCTGGCTAAATAAAAGCTGTTGCAATGACATTTCCATGCTGAACTGAGTTGTTCTGGGTCAAATATGAAGGCAAACCCACTTTCCTTTCAGTATTTTGCTGCAATAGGCAGAAACACGCATATTTGTTCCTTTGGCCTGAAAATGCTTTTAATCGAATAAAAAGTTACTCTTTTCATTTATGGCTAAATAAACGCTGTTGCAATGATATTTCCATGCTGAACTGAGTTGTTCTGGGTCAAATATGAAGGCAAACCCACTTTCCTTTCAGTATGTTACTGCAATTGGTAGAAATCAGCTCCTATGGCCTGAAAATGCTTTTAATCGAATAAAAACTTACTCTCTTGATTTCTGGCTAAATAAAAGCTGTTGCAATGATATTTCCATGCTGAACTGAGTTGTTCTGGGTCAAATATGAAGGCAAACCCACTTTCCTTTCAGTATTTTGCTGCAATAGGCAGAAACACGCATATTTGCTACTTTGGCCTGAAAATGCTTTTAATCGATTAAAAAGTTACTCTCTTGATTTATGGCTAAATAAACGCTGTTGCAATGATATTTCCATGCTGAACTGAGTTGTTCTGGGTCAAATATGAAGGCAAACCCACTTTCCTTCCAGTATTTTGCTGCAATTGGCAGAAATCAGCTCCTTTGACCTGAAAATGCTTTTAATTGAATAAAAACTTACTTTCTTGATTTCTGGCTAAATAAAAGCTTTTGCAATTATATTTCCATGCTGAACTGAGTTGTTCTGGGTCAAATATGAAGGCAAACCCACTTTCCTTTCAGTATTTTGCTGCAATAGGCAGAAACACGCATATTTGTTCCTTTGGCCTGAAAATGCTTTCAATCGAATAAAAAGTTACTCTCTTGATTTCTAGCTAATTAAACGCTGTTGCAATGATATTTTCATGCTGAACTGAGTTTTTCTGGGTCAAATATGAAGGCAAAGCCACTTTCCTTCCAATATTTTGCTGCAATTGGCAGAAATCAGCTCCTTTGGCCTGACAATGCTTTTAATCGAATAAAAACTTACTCTCTTGATTTCTGGGTAAATAAAAGCTGTTGCAATGATATTTCCATGGTGAACTGAGTTGTTCTGTGTCAAATATGAAGGCAAACCCACTTTCCTTTTAGTATTTTGCTGCAATTGGCAGAAATCAGCTCCTTTGGCCTAAAAATGCTTTTAATTGAATAAAAACTTACTCTCTTGATTTCTGGCTAAATAAAAGCTGTTGCAATGATATTTCCATACTGAACTGAGTTGTTCTGGGTCAAATATGAAGGCAAACCCACTTTCCTTTCAGTATGTTGCTGCAATTGGCAGAAATCAGCTCCTTTGGCCTGAAAATGCTTTTAAGCGCATCAAAACTTACAGTCTTGATTTCTGGCTAAAAAAAAGCTGTTGCAATGATATTTCCATGCTGAACTGAGTTTTTCTGGGTCAAATATGAAGGCAAACCCACTTTCCTTTCAGTATTTTGCTGCAATAGTCAAAAACACGCATATTTGTTGCTTTGGCCTGAAATTGCTTTTAATCGAATAAAAAGTTACAGTCTTGATTTCTGGCTAAATAAAACCTGTTGCAATGATATTTCCATGCTGAACTGAGTTGTTCTGGGTCAAATATGAAGGCAAACCCACTTCCCTTCCAGTATTTTGTTGCAATTGGCAGAAATCAGCTCCTTTGGCCTGAAAATGCTTTTAATCGAATAAAAACTTACTCTCTTGATTTCTGGCTAAATAAAAGCTGTTGCAATGATATTTCCATGCTGAACTGAGTTGTTCTGGGTCAAATATGAAGGCAAACCCACTTTCCTTGCAGTATTTTGCTGCAATTGGCAGAAATCAACTCCTTTGGCCTGAAAATGTTTTTAATCGAATAAAAACTTACGCTCTTGATTTCTGGCTAAATAAAAGCTGTTGCAATGATATTTCCATGCTGATCTGAGTTGTTCTGAGTCAAATATGAAGGCAAACCCACTTCCCTTTCAGTATTTTGCTGCAATAGGCAGAAACACGCATATTTGCTACTTTGGCCTAAAAATGCTTTTAATCGATTAAAAAGTTACTCTCTTGATTTATGGCTAAATAAACGCTGTTGCAATGATATTTCCATGCTGAACTGAGTTGTTCTGGGTCAAATATGAAGGCAAGCCCACTTTCCTTTCAGTATATTGCTGCAATTTGTAGAAATCAGCTTCTTTTGGCCTGAAAATGCTTTTAATCGAATAAAAACTTACTCTCTTGATTTCTGGCTAAATAAAAGCTGTTGCAATGATATTTCCATGCTGAACTGAGTTGTTCTGGGTCAAATATGAAGGCAAACCCACTTTCCTTTCAGTATTTTGCTGCAATAGGCAGAAACACGCATATTTGCTACTTTGGCCTGAAAATGCTTTTAATCGATTAAAAAGTTACTCTCTTGATTTATGGCTAAATAAACGCTGTTGCAACGATATTTCCATGCTGAACTGAGTTGTTCTGGGTCAAATATTAAGGCAAACCCACTTTCCTTCCAGTATTTTGCTGCAATTGGCAGAAATCAGCTCCTTTGACCTGAAAATGCTTTTAATTGAATAAAAACTTACTTTCTTGATTTCTGGCTAAATAAAAGCTGTTGCAATGATATTTCCATGGTGAACTGAGTTGTTCTGTGTCAAATATGAAGGCAAACCCACTTTCCTTTTAGTATTTTGCTGCAATTGGCAGAAATCAGCTCCTTTGGCCTAAAAATGCTTTTAATTGAATAAAAACTTACTCTCTTGATTTCTGGCTAAATAAAAGCTGTTGCAATGATATTTCCATACTGAACTGAGTTGTTCTGGGTCAAATATGAAGGCAAACCCACTTTCCTTTCAGTATTTTGCTGCAATTGGCAGAAATCAGCTCCTTTGGCCTAAAAATGCTTTTAATTGAATAAAAACTTACTCTCTTGATTTCTGGCTAAATAAAAGCTGTTGCAATGATATTTCCATGCTGAACTGAGTTGTTCTGGGTCAAATATGAAGGCAAACCCACTTTCCTTTCAGTATGTTGCTGAAATTGGCAGAAATCAGCTCCTTTGTCCTGAAAATGCTTTTAAGCGAATCAAAACTTACAGTCTTGATTTCTGGCTAAAAAAAAGCTGTTGCAATGATATTTCCATGCTGAACTGAGTTGTTCTGGGTCAAATATGAAGGCAAACCCACTTTCCTTTCAGTATTTTGCTGCAATAGTCAAAAACACGCATATTTGTTGCTTTGGCCTGAAATTGCTTTTAATCGAATAAAAAGTTACAGTCTTGATTTCTGGCTAAATAAAACCTGTTGCAATGATATTTCCATGCTGAACTGAGTTGTTCTGGGTCAAATATGAAGGCAAACCCACTTTCCTTCCAGTATTTTGCTGCAATTGGCAGAAATCAGCTCCTTTGGCCTGAAAATGCTTTTAATCGAATAAAACTTAATCTCTTGATTTCTGGCTAAATAAAAGCTGTTGCAATGATATTTCCATGCTGAACTGAGTTGTTCTGGGTCAAATATGAAGGCAAACCCACTTTCCTTTCAGTATTTTGCTACAATAGGCAGAAACACGCATATTTGTTCTTTTGGCCTGAAAATGCTTTTAATCGAATAAAAAGTTACTCTCTTGATTTCTGGCTAAATAAAAGCTGTTGCAATGATATTTCCATGCTGAACTGAGTTGTTCTGGGTCAAATATGAAGGCAAACCCACTTTCCTTTCAGTATTTTGCTGCAATAGGCAGAAACACGCATATTTGTTCCTTTGGCCTGAAAATGCTTTTAATCGAATAAAAAGTTACTCTTTTGATTTATGGCTAAATAAACGCTGTTGCAATGATATTTCCATGCTGAACTGAGTTGTTCTGGGTCAAATATGAAGGCAAACCCACTTTCCTTTCAGTATGTTACTGCAATTGGTAGAAATCAGCTCCTATGGCCTGAAAATGCTTTTAATCGAATAAAAACTTACTCTCTTGATTTCTGGCTAAATAAAAGCTGTTGCAATGATATTTCCATGCTGAACTGAGTTGTTCTGGGTCAAATATGAAGGCAAACCCACTTTCCTTTTAGTATTTTGCTGCAATTGGCAGAAATCAGCTCCTTTGGCCTGAAAATGCTTTTAATCGAATAAAAACTTACTCTCTTGATTTCTGGCTAAATAAAAGCTGTTGCAATGATATTTCCATGCTGAACTGAGTTGTTCTGGGTCAAATATGAAGGCAAACCCACTTTCCTTTCAGTATTTTGCTGCAATAGGCAGAAACACGCATATTTGCTACTTTGGCCTGAAAATGCTTTTAATCGATTAGAAAGTTACTCTCTTGATTTATGGCTAAATAAACACTGTTGCAATGATATTTCCATGCTGAACTGAGTTGTTCTGGGTCAAATATGAAGGCAAACCCACTTTCCTTTCAGTATTTTGCTGCAATAGGCAGAAATCAGCCCCTTTGGCCTGAAAATGCTTTTAAGCGCATCAAAACTTACTCTCTTGATTTCTGGCTAAATAAAAGCTGTTGCAATGATATTTCCATGCTGAACTGAGTTGTTCTGGGTCAAATATGAAGGCAAACCCACTTTCCTTCCAGTATTTTGCTGCAATTGGCAGAAATCAGTTCCTTTGGCCTGAAAATGCTTTTAATTGAATAAAAACTTACTCTCTTGATTTCTGGCTAAATAAAAGCTGTTGCAATGATATTTCCATGCTGAACTGAGTTGTTCTGGGTCAAATATGAAGGCAAACCCACTTTCCTTCCAGTATTTTGCTGCAATTGGCAGAAATCAGCTCCTTTGGCCTGAAAATGCTTTTAATCGAATAAAAACTTACTCTCTTGATTTCTGGCTAAATAAAAGCTGTTGCAATGATATTTCCATGCTGAACTGAGTTGTTCTGGGTCAAATATGAAGGCAAACCCACTTTCCTTCCAGTATTTTTCTGCAATTGGCAGAAGTCAGCTCCTTTGGCCTGACAATGCTTTCAATCGAATAAAAACTTGCTCTCTTGATTTCTGGCTAAATAAAAGCTGTTGCAATGATATTTCCATGCTGAACTGAGTTGTTCTGGGTCAAATATGAAGGCAAACCCACTTTCCTTCCAGTATTTTTCTGCAATTGGCAGAAATCAGCTCCTTTGGCCTGACAATGCTTTCAATCGAATAAAAACTTACTCTCTTGATTTCTGGCTAAATAAAAGCTGTTGCAATGATATTTCCATGCTGATCTGAGTTGTTCTGAGTCAAATATGAAGGCAAACCCACTTCCCTTTCAGTATTTTGCTGCAATAGGCAGAAACACGCATATTTGCTACTTTGGCCTGAAAATGCTTTTAATCGATTAGAAAGTTACTCTCTTGATTTATGCCTAAATAAACGCTGTTGCAATGATATTTCCATGCTGAACTGAGTTGTTCTGGGTCAAATATGAAGGCAAACCCACTTTCCTTTCAGTATTTTGCTGCAATAGGCAGAAATCAGCTCCTTTGGCCTGAAAATGCTTTTAAGCGCATCAAAACTTACTCTCTTGATTTCAAGCTAAATAAAAGCTGTTGCAATGATATTTCCATGCTGAACTGAGTTGTTCTGGGTCAAATATGAAGGCAAACCCACTTTCCTTCCAGTATTTTGCTGCAATTGGCAGAAATCAGTTCCTTTGGCCTGAAAATGCTTTTAATTGAATAAAAACTTACTCTCTTGATTTCTGGCTAAATAAAAGCTGTTGCAATGATATTTCCATGCTGAACTGAGTTGTTCTGGGTCAAATATGAAGGCAAACCCACTTTCCTTCCAGTATTTTGCTGCAATTGGCAGAAATCAGCTCCTTTGGCCTGAAAATGCTTTTAATCGAATAAAAACTTACTCTCTTGATTTCTGGCTAAATAAAAGCTGTTGCAATGATATTTCCATGCTGAACTGAGTTGTTCTGGGTCAAATATGAAGGCAAACCCACTTTCCTTCCAGTATTTTGCTGCAATTGGCAGAAATCAGCTCCTTTGGCCTGAAAATGCTTTCAATCGAATAAAAACTTACTCTCTTGATTTCTGGCTAAATAAAAGCTGTTGCAATGATATTTCCATGCTGAACTGAGTTGTTCTGGGTCAAATATGAAGGCAAACCCACTTTCCTTCCAGTATTTTGCTGCAATTGGCAGAAATCAGCTCCTTTGGCCTGAAAATGCTTTTAATCGAATAAAAACTTACTCTCTTGATTTCTGGCTAAATAAACGCTGTTGCAATGATATTTCCATGCTGAACTGAGTTGTTCTGGGTCAAATATGAAGGCAAACCCACTTTCCTTCCAGTATTTTGCTGCAATTGGCAGAAATCAGCTCCTTTGGCCTGAAAATGCTTTTAAGCGAATAAAAACTTACTCTCTTGATTTCTGGCTAAATAAACGCTGTTGCAATGATATTTCCATGCTGAACTGAGTTGTTCTGGGTCAAATATGAAGGCAAACCCACTTTCCTTCCAGTATTTTGCTGCAATTGGCAGAAATCAGCTCCTTTGGCCTGATAATGCTTTTAATCGAATAAAAACTTACTCTCTTGATTTCTGGCTAAATAAAAGCTGTTGCAATGATATTTCCATGCTGAACTGAGTTGTTCTGGGTCAAAAATGAAGGCAAACCCACTTTCCTTTTAGTATTTTGCTGCAATTGGCAGAAATCAGCTCCTTTAGCCTGAAAATGCTTTTAATTGAATAAAAACTTACTCTCTTGATTTCTGGCTAAATAAAAGCTGTTGCAATGATATTTCCATGCTGAACTGAGTTGTTCTGGGTCAAATATGAAGGCAAACACACTTTCCTTTCAGTATTTTGCTGCAATAGGCAGAAACACGCATATTTGTTCCTTTGGTCTGAAAATGCTTTTAGTCGAATAAAAAGTTACTCTCTTGATTTCTGGCTAAATAAAAGCTGTTGCAATGATATTTCCATGCTGAACTGAGTTGTTCTGGGTCAAATATGAAGGCAAACCCACTTTCCTTCCAGTATTTTTCTGCAATTGGCAGAAATCAGCTCCTTTGGCCTGACAATGCTTTTAATTGAATAAAAACTTACTCTCTCTTCATTTCTGGCTAAATAAAAGCTGTTGCAATGATATTTCCATGCTGAACTGAGTTGTTCTGGGTCAAATATGAAGGCAAACCCACTTTCCTTCCAGTATTTTGCTGCAATTGGCAGAAATAAGCTCCTTTGGCCTGAAAATGCTTTTAATTGAACAAAAACTTACTCTCTTGATTTCTGGCTAAATAAAAGCTGTTGCAATGATATTTCCATGCTGAACTGAGTTGTTCTGGGTCAAATATGAAGGCAAACCCACTTTCCTTTCAATATTTTGCTGCAATTGGCAGAAATCAGCTCCTTTGGCCTGACAATGCTTTTAATCGAATAAAAACTTACTCTCTTGATTTCTGGGTAAATAAAAGCTGTTGCAATGATATTTCCATGCTGAACTGAGTTGTTCTGGGTCAAATATGAAGGCAAACCCACTTTCCTTTTAGTATTTTGCTGCAATTGGCAGAAATCAGCTCCTTTGGCCTGAAAATGCTTTTAATTGAATAAAAACTTACTCTCTTGATTTCTGGCTAAATAAAAACTGTTGCAATGACATTTCCATGCTGAACTGAGTTGTTCTGGGTCAAATATGAAGGCAAACCCACTTTCCTTTCAGTATGTTGCTGCAATTGGTAGAAATCAGCTCCTATGGCCTGAAAATGCTTTTAATCGAATAAAAACTTACTCTCTTGATTTCTGGCTAAATAAACGCTGTTGCAATGATATTTCCATGCTGAACTGAGTTGTTCTGGGTCAAATATGAAGGCAAACCCACTTTCCTTTCAGTATATTGCTGCAATTTGTAGAAATCAGCTTCTTTTGGCCTGAAAATGCTTTTAATCGAATAAAAACTTACTCTCTTGATTTCTGGCTAAATAAAAACTGTTGCAATGATATTTCCATGCTGAACTGAGTTGTTCTGGGTCAAATATGAAGGCAAACCCACTTTCCTTCCAGTATTTTGCTGCAATTGGCAGAAATCAGCTCCTTTGACCTGAAAATGCTTTTAATTGAATAAAAACTTACTTTCTTGATTTCTGGCTAAATAAAAGCTTTTGCAATTATATTTCCATGCTGAACTGAGTTGTTCTGGGTCAAATATGAAGGCAAACCCACTTTCCTTTCAGTATTTTGCTGCAATAGGCAGAAACACGCATATTTGTTCCTTTGGCCTGAAAATGCTTTCAATCGAATAAAAAGTTACTCTCTTGATTTCTAGCTAATTAAACGCTGTTGCAATGATATTTCCATGCTGAACTGAGTTTTTCTGGGTCAAATATGAAGGCAAAACCACT
Source organism: Channa argus (assembly GCF_033026475.1). Taxonomy (NCBI): domain Eukaryota; kingdom Metazoa; phylum Chordata; class Actinopteri; order Anabantiformes; family Channidae; genus Channa; species Channa argus. The sequence continues at coordinate 495,692 of NW_027125245.1, read as the reverse complement.
TTCCTTCCAATATTTTGCTGCAATTGGCAGAAATCAGCTCCTTTGGCCTGACAATGCTTTTAATCGAATAAAAACTTACTCTCTTGATTTCTGGGTAAATAAAAGCTGTTGCAATGATATTTCCATGGTGAACTGAGTTGTTCTGTGTCAAATATGAAGGCAAACCCACTTTCCTTTTAGTATTTTGCTGCAATTGGCAGAAATCAGCTCCTTTGGCCTAAAAATGCTTTTAATTGAATAAAAACTTACTCTCTTGATTTCTGGCTAAATAAAAGCTGTTGCAATGATATTTCCATACTGAACTGAGTTGTTCTGGGTCAAATATGAAGGCAAACCCACTTTCCTTTCAGTATTTTGCTGCAATAGGCAAAAACACGCATATTTGTTGCTTTGGCCTGAAATTGCTTTTAATGGAATAAAAAGTTACTCTCTTGATTTCTGGCTAAATAAAAGCTGTTGCAATGATATTTCCATGCTGAACTGAGTTGTTCTGGGTCAAATATGAAGGCAAACCCACTTTCCTTTCAGTATGTTGCTGAAATTGGCAGAAATCAGCTCCTTTGTCCTGAAAATGCTTTTAAGCGCATCAAAACTTACAGTCTTGATTTCTGGCTAAAAAAAAGCTGTTGCAATGATATTTCCATGCTGAACTGAGTTGTTCTGGGTCAAATATGAAGGCAAACCCACTTTCCTTTCAGTATTTTGCTGCAATAGTCAAAAACACGCATATTTGTTGCTTTGGCCTGAAATTGCTTTTAATCGAATAAAAAGTTACAGTCTTGATTTCTGGCTAAATAAAACCTGTTGCAATGATATTTCCATGCTGAACTGAGTTGTTCTGGGTCAAATATGAAGGCAAACCCACTTCCCTTCCAGTATTTTGTTGCAATTGGCAAAAATCAGCTCCTTTGGCCTGAAAATGCTTTTAATCGAATAAAAACTTACTCTCTTGATTTCTGGCTAAATAAAAGCTGTTGCAATGATATTTCCATGCTGAACTGAGTTGTTCTGGGTCAAATATGAAGGCAAACCCACTTTCCTTCCAGTATTTTGCTGCAATTGGCAGAAATCAGCTCCTTTGGCCTGAAAATGCTTTTAATCAAATAAAACTTAATCTCTTGATTTCTGGCTAAATAAAAGCTGTTGCAATGATATTTCCATGCTGAACTGAGTTGTTCTGGGTCAAATATGAAGGCAAACCCACTTTCCTTTCAGTATTTTGCTACAATAGGCAGAAACACGCATATTTGTTCTTTTGGCCTGAAAATGCTTTTAATCGAATAAAAAGTTACTCTCTTGATTTCTGGCTAAATAAACGCTGTTGCAATGATATTTCCATGCTGAACTGAGTTGTTCTGAGTCAAATATGAAGGCAAACCCCCTTTCCTTTCAGTAATTTGCTGCAATTGGCAGAAATCAGCTCGTTTGACCTGAAAATGCTTTTAAGCACTTAAAAACTTACACTCTTGATTTCTGGCTAAATGAAAGCTGTTGCAATGATATTTCCATGCTGAACTGAGTAGTTCTGGGTCAGATATAAAGGCAAACCCACTTTCCTTTCAGTATGTTGCTGCAATTGGCAGAAATCAGCTCCTTTGGCCTGACAATGCTTTTAATCGAATAAAAACTTACTCTCTTGATTTCTGGCTAAATAAAAGCTGTTGCAATGATATTTCCATGCTGAACTGAGTTGTTCTGGGTCAAATATGAAGGCAAACCCACTTTCCTTTTAGTATTTTGCTGCAATTGGCAGAAATCAGCTCCTTTGGCCTGAAATGCTTTTAAGCTCATCAAAACTTACTCTCTTGATTTCTCGCTAAATAAAAGCTGTTGCAATGATATTTCCATGCTGAACTGAGTTGTTCTGGGTCAAATATGAAGGCAAACCCACTTTCTTTTCAGTATTTTGCTGCAATAGGCAGAAACACGCGTATTTGCTCCTTTGGCCTGAAAATACTTTTAATCGATTAAAAAGTTACTCTCTTCATTTCTGGCTAAATAAACGCTGTTACAATGATATTTCCATGCTGAACTGAGTTGTTCTGGGTCAAATATGAAGGCAAACCCACTTTCCTTTCAGTATGTTGCTGCAATTGGCAGAAATCAGCTCCTTTGGCCTGAAAATGCTTTTAATCGCATCAAAACTTACAGTCTTGATTTCTGGCTAAATAAAAGCTGTTGCAATGATATTTCCATGCTGAACTGAGTTTTTCTGGGTCAAATATGAAGGCAAACCCACTTTCCTTCCAGTGTTTTGCTGCAATTGGCAGAAATCAGCTCCTTTGGCCTGAAAATGCTTTTAATCGAATAAAAACTTACTCTCTTGATTTCTGGCTAAATAAAAGCTGTTGCAATGATATTTACATGCTGAACTGAGTTGTTCTGGGTCAAATATGAAGGCAAACCCACTTTCCTTCCAGTATTTTGCTGCAATTGGCAGAAATCAGCTCCTTTGGCCTGAAAATACTTTTATTCGAAAAAAAACTTAATCTCTTGATTTCTGGCTAAATAAAAGCTGTTGCAATGATATTTCCATGCTGAACTGAGTTGTTCTGGGTCAAATATGAAGGCAAACCCACTTTCCTTCCAGTATTTTGCTGCAATTGGCAGAAATCAGCTCCTTTGGCCTGAAAATGCTTTTAATCGAATAAAAACTTACTCTCTTGATTTCTGGCTAAATAAAAGCTGTTGCAATGATATTTCCATGCTGAACTGAGTTGTTCTGGGTCAAATCTGAAGGCAAACCCACTTTCCTTCCAGTATTTTGCTGCAATTGGCAGAAATCAGCTCCTTTGGCCTGAAAATACTTTTATTCGAATAAAAACTTAATCTCTTTATTTCTGGCTAAATAAAAGCTGTTGCAATGATATTTCCATGCTGAACTGAGTTGTTCTGGGTCAAATATGAAGGCAAACCCACTTTCCTTTCAGTATTTTGCTGCAATTGGCAGAAACAAGCATATTTGCTCATTCGGCCTGAAAATGCTTTTAAGCGCATAAAAACTTACACTCTTGATTTCTGGCTAAATAAAAGCTGTTGCAATGATATTTCCATGCTGAACTGAGTTGTTCTGGGTCAAATATGAAGGCAAACCCACTTTCCTTTCAGTATTTTGCTGCAATTTGCAGAAACAAGCATATTTGCTAATTTGGCCTGAAAATGCTTTTAAGTGCATAGAAACTTAGACTCTTAATTTCTGGCTAAATAAAAGCTGTTGCAATGATATTTCCATGCTGAACTGAGTTGTTCTGGGTCAAATATGAAGGGAAACCCACTTTCCATCCAGTATTTTGCTGCAATTGGTAGAAACACGCATATTCGCTCATATGCCTGAAAATGCTTTTAAGCGCAAATAAAAACTTACACTCTTGATTTCTGGCTAAATAAAAGCTGTTGCAATGATATTTCCATGCTGAACTGAGTTGTTCTGGGTGAAAAATGAAGGCAAACCCACTTTCCTTTTAGTATTTTGCTGCAATTGGCAGAAATCAGCTCCTTTGGCCTAAAAATGCTTTTAAGAGCATCAAAACTTACAGTCTTGATTTTTGGCTAAATAAAAGCTGTTGCAATGATATTTCCATGCTGAACTGAGTTGTTCTGGGTCAAAAATGAAGGCAAACCCACTTTCCTTTTAGTATTTTGCTGCAATTGGCAGAAATCAGCTCCTTTGGCCTGAAAATGCTTTTAATTGAATAAAAACTTACTCTCTTGATTTCTGGTTAAATAAAAGCTGTTGCAATGATATTTCCATGCTGAACTGAGTTGTTCTGGGTCAAATATGAAGGCAAACCCACTTTCCTTCCAATATTTTGCTGCAATTGGCAGAAATCAGCTCCTTTGGCCTGAAATTGCTTTTAATCGAATAAAAAGTTACAGTCTTGATTTCTGGCTAAATAAAACCTGTTGCAATGATATTTCCATGCTGAACTGAGTTGTTCTGTGTCAAATATGAAGGCAAACCCACTTCCCTTCCAGTATTTTGTTGCAATTGGCAAAAATCAGCTCCTTTGGCCTGAAAATGCTTTTAATCGAATAAAAACTTACTCTCTTGATTTCTGGCTAAATAAAAGCTGTTGCAATGATATTTCCATGCTGAACTGAGTTGTTCTGGGTCAAATATGAAGGCAAACCCACTTTCCTTTTAGTATTTTGCTGCAATTGGCAGAAATCAGCTCCTTTGGCCTGAAATGCTTTTAAGCTCATCAAAACTTACTCTCTTGATTTCTCGCTAAATAAAAGCTGTTGCAATGACATTTCCATGCTGAACTGAGTTGTTCTGGGTCAAATATGAAGGCCAACCCACTTTCTTTTCAGTATTTTGCTGCAATAGGCAGAAACACGCGTATTTGCTCCTTTGGCCTGAAAATACTTTTAATCGATTAAAAAGTTACTCTCTTCATTTCTGGCTAAATAAACGCTGTTACAATGATATTTCCATGCTGAACTGAGTTGTTCTGGGTCAAATATGAAGGCAAACCCACTTTCCTTTCAGTATTTTGCTGCAATTGGCAGAAATCAGCTCCTTTGGCCTGAAAATGCTTTATGCGCATCAAAACTTACAGTCTTGATTTCTGGCTAAATAAAAGCTGTTGCAATGATATTTCCATGCTGAACTGAGTTTTTCTGGGTCAAATATGAAGGCAAACCCACTTTCCTTCCAGTATTTTGCTGCAATTGGCAGAAATCAGCTCCTTTGGCCTGAAAATGCTTTTAATCGAATAAAAACTTACTCTCTTGATTTCTGGCTAAATAAAAGCTGTTGCAATGATATTTCCATGCTGAACTGAGTTGTTCTGGGTCAAATATGAAGGCAAACCCACTTTCCTTCCAGTATTTTGCTGCAATTGGCAGAAATCAGCTCCTTTGGCCTGAAAATACTTTTATTCGAATAAAAACTTAATCTCTTGATTTCTGGCTAAATAAAAGCTGTTGCAATGATATTTCCATGCTGAACTGAGTTGTTCTGGGTCAAATATGAAGGCAAACCCACTTTCCTTTCAGTATGTTGCTGCAATTGGCAGAAATCAGCTCCTTTGGCCTGAAAATGCTTTTAATCAAATAAAAAGTTACTCTCTTGATTTCTGGCTAAATAAACGCTGTTGCCATGATATTTCCATGCTGAACTGAGTTGTTCTGGGTCAAATATGAAGGCAAACCCACTTTCCTTTCAGTATTTTGCTGCAATTGGCAGAAACAAGCATATTTGCTCATTCGGCCTGAAAATGCTTTTAAGCGCATAAAAACTTACACTCTTGATTTCTGGCTAAATAAAAGCTGTTGCAATGATATTTCCATGCTGAACTGAGTTGTTCTGGGTCAAATATGAAGGCAAACCCACTTTCCTTTCAGTATTTTGCTGCAATTGGCAGAAATCAGCTCATTTGGCCTGAAAATGCTTTTAAGCGCATAAAAACTTACACTCTTGATTTCTGGCTAAATAAAAGCTGTTGCAATGATATTTCCATGCTGAACTGAGTTGTTCTGGGTCAAATATGAAGGCAAACCCACTTTCCTTTCAATATTTTGCTGCAATTGGCAGAAATCAGCTCCTTTGGCCTGACAATGCTTTTAATCGAATAAAAACTTACTCTCTTGATTTCTGGGTAAATAAAAGCTGTTGCAATGATATTTCCATGCTGAACTGAGTTGTTCTGGGTCAAATATGAAGGCAAACCCACTTTCCTTTTAGTATTTTGCTGCAATTGGCAGAAATCAGCTCCTTTGGCCTGAAAATGCTTTTAATTGAATAAAAACTTACTCTCTTGATTTCTGGCTAAATAAAAGCTGTTGCAATGACATTTCCATGCTGAACTGAGTTGTTCTGGGTCAAATATGAAGGCAAACCCACTTTCCTTTCAGTATGTTGCTGCAATTGGTAGAAATCAGCTCCTATGGCCTGAAAATGCTTTTAATCGAATAAAAACTTACTCTGTTGATTTCTGGCTAAATAAAAGCTGTTGCAATGATATTTCCATGCTGAACTGAGTTGTTCTGGGTCAAATATGAAGGCAAACCCACTTTCCTTTTAGTATTTTGCTGCAATTGGCAGAAATCAGCTCCTTTGGCCTGAAAATGCTTTTAATTGAATAAAAACTTACTCTCTTGATTTCTGGCTAAATAAAAGCTGTTGCAATGATATTTCCATGCTGATCTGAGTTGTTCTGAGTCAAATATGAAGGCAAACCCACTTCCCTTTCAGTATTTTGCTGCAATAGGCAGAAACACGCATATTTGCTACTTTGGCCTGAAAATGCTTTTAATCGATTAAAAAGTTACTCTCTTGATTTATGGCTAAATAAACGCTGTTGCAATGATATTTCCATGCTGAACTGAGTTGTTCTGGGTCAAATATGAAGGCAAACCCACTTTCCTTTCAGTATGTTGCTGCAATTGGTAGAAATCAGCTCCTATGGCCTGAAAATGCTTTTAATCGAATAAAACTTAATCTCTTGATTTCTGGCTAAATAAAAGCTGTTGCAATGATATTTCCATGCTGAACTGAGTTGTTCTGGGTCAAATATGAAGGCAAACCCACTTTCCTTCCAGTATTTTGCTGCAATTGGCAGAAATCAGCTCCTTTGGCCTGAAAATGCTTTTAATCGAATAAAAACTTACTCTCTTGATTTCTGGCTAAATAAAAGCTGTTGCAATGATATTTCCATGCTGAACTGAGTTGTTCTGGGTCAAATATGAAGGCAAACCCACTTTCCTTCCAGTATTTTGCTGCAATTGGCAGAAATCAGCTCCTTTGGCCTGAAAATACTTTTATTCGAAAAAAAACTTAATCTCTTGATTTCTGGCTAAATAAAAGCTGTTGCAATGATATTTCCATGCTGAACTGAGTTGTTCTGGGTCAAATATGAAGGCAAACCCACTTTCCTTCCAGTATTTTGCTGCAATTGGCAGAAATCAGCTCCTTTGGCCTGAAAATGCTTTTAATCGAATAAAAACTTACTTTCTTGATTTCTGGCTAAATAAAAGCTGTTGCAATGATATTTCCATGCTGAACTGAGTTGTTCTGGGTCAAATATGAAGGCAAACCCACTTTCCTTTCAGTATTTTGCTGCAATAGGCAGAAAAACGCATATTTGTTCCTTTGGCCTGAAAATGCTTTTAATCGAATAAAAAGTTACTCTTTTGATTTATCGCTAAATAAACGCTGTTGCAATGATATTTCCATGCTGAACTGAGTTGTTCTGGGTCAAATATGAAGGCAAACCCACTTTCCTTTCAGTATGTTACTGCAATTGGTAGAAATCAGCTCCTATGGCCTGAAAATGCTTTTAATCGAATAAAAACTTACTCTCTTGATTTCTGGCTAAATAAAAGCTGTTGCAATGATATTTCCATGCTGAACTGAGTTGTTCTGGGTCAAATATGAAGGCAAACCCACTTTCCTTTTAGTATTTTGCTGCAATTGGCAGAAATCAGCTCCTTTGGCCTGAAAATGCTTTTAATTGAATAAAAACTTACTGTCTTGATTTCTGGCTAAATAAAAGCTGTTGCAATGATATTTCCATGCTGATCTGAGTTGTTCTGAGTCAAATATGAAGGCAAACCCACTTTCCTTCCAGTATTTTTCTGCAATTGGCAGAAATCAGCTCCTTTGGCCTGACAATGCTTTTAATTGAATAAAAACTTACTCTCTCTTCATTTCTGGCTAAATAAAAGCTGTTGCAATGATATTTCCATGCTGAACTGAGTTGTTCTGGGTCAAATATGAAGGCAAACCCACTTTCCTTCCAGTATTTTGCTGCAATTGGCAGAAATCAGCTCCTTTGGCCTGAAAATGCTTTTAATTGAACAAAAACTTACTCTCTTGATTTCTGGCTAAATAAAAGCTGTTGCAATGATATTTCCATGCTGAACTGAGTTGTTCTGCGTCAAATATGAAGGCAAACCCACTTTCCTTTCAATATTTTGCTGCAATTGGCAGAAATCAGCTCCTTTGGCATGAAAATGCTTTTAATCGAATAAAAACTTACTCTCTTGATTTCTGGGTAAATAAAAGCTGTTGCAATGATATTTCCATGCTGAACTGAGTTGTTCTGGGTCAAATATGAAGGCAAACCCACTTTCCTTTTAGTATTTTGCTGCAATTGGCAGAAATCAGCTCCTTTGGCCTGAAAATGCTTTTAATTGAATAAAAACTTACTCTCTTGATTTCTGGCTAAATAAAAGCTGTTGCAATGACATTTCCATGCTGAACTGAGTTGTTCTGGGTCAAATATGAAGGCAAACCCACTTTCCTTTCAGTATTTTGCTGCAATAGGCAGAAACACGCATATTTGTTCCTTTGGCCTGAAAATGCTTTTAATCGAATAAAAAGTTACTCTTTTCATTTATGGCTAAATAAACGCTGTTGCAATGATATTTCCATGCTGAACTGAGTTGTTCTGGGTCAAATATGAAGGCAAACCCACTTTCCTTTCAGTATGTTACTGCAATTGGTAGAAATCAGCTCCTATGGCCTGAAAATGCTTTTAATCGAATAAAAACTTACTCTCTTGATTTCTGGCTAAATAAAAGCTGTTGCAATGATATTTCCATGCTGAACTGAGTTGTTCTGGGTCAAATATGAAGGCAAACCCACTTTCCTTTTAGTATTTTGCTGCAATTGGCAGAAATCAGCTCCTTTGGCCTGAAAATGCTTTTAATTGAATAAAAACTTACTCTCTTGATTTCTGGCTAAATAAAAGCTGTTGCAATGATATTTCCATGCTGATCTGAGTTGTTCTGAGTCAAATATGAAGGCAAACCCACTTCCCTTTCAGTATTTTGCTGCAATAGGCAGAAACACGCATATTTGCTACTTTGGCCTGAAAATGCTTTTAATCGATTAGAAAGTTACTCTCTTGATTTATGGCTAAATAAACACTGTTGCAATGATATTTCCATGCTGAACTGAGTTGTTCTGGGTCAAATATGAAGGCAAACCCACTTTCCTTTCAGTATTTTGCTGCAATAGGCAGAAATCAGCTCCTTTGGCCTGAAAATGCTTTTAAGCGCATCAAAACTTACTCTCTTGATTTCTGGCTAAATAAAAGCTGTTGCAATGATATTTCCATGCTGAACTGAGTTGTTCTGGGTCAAATATGAAGGCAAACCCACTTTCCTTCCAGTATTTTGCTGCAATTGGCAGAAATCAGTTCCTTTGGCCTGAAAATGCTTTTAATTGAATAAAAACTTACTCTCTTGATTTCTGGCTAAATAAAAGCTGTTGCAATGATATTTCCATGCTGAACTGAGTTGTTCTGGGTCAAATATGAAGGCAAACCCACTTTCCTTCCAGTATTTTGCTGCAATTGGCAGAAATCAGCTCCTTTGGCCTGAAAATGCTTTTAATCGAATAAAAACTTACTCTCTTGATTTCTGGCTAAATAAAAGCTGTTACAATGATATTTCCATGCTGAACTGAGTTGTTCTGGGTCAAATATGAAGGCAAACCCACTTTCCTTCCAGTATTTTGCTGCAATTGGCAGAAATCAGCTCCTTTGGCCTGAAAATGCTTTCAATCGAATAAAAACTTGCTCTCTTGATTTCTGGCTAAATAAAAGCTGTTGCAATGATATTTCCATGCTGAACTGAGTTGTTCTGGGTCAAATATGAAGGCAAACCCACTTTCCTTCCAGTATTTTGCTGCAATTGGCAGAAATCAGCTCCTTTGGCCTGAAAATGCTTTTAATCGAATAAAAACTTACTCTCTTGATTTCTGGCTAAATAAACGCTGTTGCAATGATATTTCCATGCTGAACTGAGTTGTTCTGGGTCAAATATGAAGGCAAACCCACTTTCCTTCCAGTATTTTGCTGCAATTGGCAGAAATCAGCTCCTTTGGCCTGAAAATGCTTTTAAGCGAATAAAAACTTACTCTCTTTTGTATTCTGGCTAAATAAACGCTGTTGCAATGATATTTCCATGCTGAACTGAGTTGTTCTGGGTCAAATATGAAGGCAAACCCACTTTCCTTCCAGTATTTTGCTGCAATTGGCAGAAATCAGCTCCTTTGGCCTGATAATGCTTTTAATCGAATAAAAACTTACTCTCTTGATTTCTGGCTAAATAAAAGCTGTTGCAATGATATTTCCATGCTGAACTGAGTTGTTCTGGGTCAAAAATGAAGGCAAACCCACTTTCCTTTTAGTATTTTGCTGCAATTGGCAGAAATCAGCTGCTTTAGCCTGAAAATGCTTTTAATTGAATAAAAACTTACTCTCTTGATTTCTGGCTAAATAAAAGCTGTTGCAATGATATTTCCATGCTGAACTGAGTTGTTCTGGGTCAAATATGAAGGCAAACACACTTTCCTTTCAGTATTTTGCTGCAATAGGCAGAAACACGCATATTTGTTCCTTTGGTCTGAAAATGCTTTTAGTCGAATAAAAAGTTACTCTCTTGATTTCTGGCTAAATAAAAGCTGTTGCAATGATATTTCCATGCTGAACTGAGTTGTTCTGGGTCAAATATGAAGGCAAACCCACTTTCCTTCCAGTATTTTTCTGCAATTGGCAGAAATCAGCTCCTTTGGCCTGACAATGCTTTTAATTGAATAAAAACTTACTCTCTCTTCATTTCTGGCTAAATAAAAGCTGTTGCAATGATATTTCCATGCTGAACTGAGTTGTTCTGGGTCAAATATGAAGGCAAACCCACTTTCCTTCCAGTATTTTGCTGCAATTGGCAGAAATAAGCTCCTTTGGCCTGAAAATGCTTTTAATTGAACAAAAACTTACTCTCTTGATTTCTGGCTAAATAAAAGCTGTTGCAATGATATTTCCATGCTGAACTGAGTTGTTCTGGGTCAAATATGAAGGCAAACCCACTTTCCTTTCAATATTTTGCTGCAATTGGCAGAAATCAGCTCCTTTGGCCTGACAATGCTTTTAATCGAATAAAAACTTACTCTCTTGATTTCTGGGTAAATAAAAGCTGTTGCAATGATATTTCCATGCTGAACTGAGTTGTTCTGGGTCAAATATGAAGGCAAACCCACTTTCCTTTTAGTATTTTGCTGCAATTGGCAGAAATCAGCTCCTTTGGCCTGAAAATGCTTTTAATTGAATAAAAACTTACTCTCTTGATTTCTGGCTAAATAAAAGCTGTTGCAATGACATTTCCATGCTGAACTGAGTTGTTCTGGGTCAAATATGAAGGCAAACCCACTTTCCTTTCAGTATGTTGCTGCAATTGGTAGAAATCAGCTCCTATGGCCTGAAAATGCTTTTAATCGAATAAAAACTTACTCTCTTGATTTCTGGCTAAATAAACGCTGTTGCAATGATATTTCCATGCTGAACTGAGTTGTTCTGGGTCAAATATGAAGGCAAACCCACTTTCCTTTCAGTATATTGCTGCAATTTGTAGAAATCAGCTTCTTTTGGCCTGAAAATGCTTTTAATCGAATAAAAACTTACTCTCTTGATTTCTGGCTAAATAAAAACTGTTGCAATGATATTTCCATGCTGAACTGAGTTGTTCTGGGTCAAATATGAAGGCAAACCCACTTTCCTTTCAGTATTTTGCTGCAATAGGCAGAAACACGCATATTTGCTACTTTGGCCTGAAAATGCTTTTAATCGATTAAAAAGTTACTCTCTTGATTTATGGCTAAATAAACGCTGTTGCAATGATATTTCCATGCTGAACTGAGTTGTTCTGGGTCAAATATGAAGGCAAACCCACTTTCCTTCCAGTATTTTGCTGCAATTGGCAGAAATCAGCTCCTTTGACCTGAAAATGCTTTTAATTGAATAAAAACTTACTTTCTTGATTTCTGGCTAAATAAAAGCTTTTGCAATTATATTTCCATGCTGAACTGAGTTGTTCTGGGTCAAATATGAAGGCAAACCCACTTTCCTTTCAGTATTTTGCTGCAATAGGCAGAAACACGCATATTTGTTCCTTTGGCCTGAAAATGCTTTCAATCGAATAAAAAGTTACTCTCTTGATTTCTAGCTAATTAAACGCTGTTGCAATGATATTTTCATGCTGAACTGAGTTTTTCTGGGTCAAATATGAAGGCAAAGCCACTTTCCTTCCAATATTTTGCTGCAATTGGCAGAAATCAGCTCCTTTGGCCTGACAATGCTTTTAATCGAATAAAAACTTACTCTCTTGATTTCTGGGTAAATAAAAGCTGTTGCAATGATATTTCCATGGTGAACTGAGTTGTTCTGTGTCAAATATGAAGGCAAACCCACTTTCCTTTTAGTATTTTGCTGCAATTGGCAGAAATCAGCTCCTTTGGCCTAAATATGCTTTTAATTGAATAAAAACTTACTCTCTTGATTTCTGGCTAAATAAAAGCTGTTGCAATGATATTTCCATACTGAACTGAGTTGTTCTGGGTCAAATATGAAGGCAAACCCACTTTCCTTTCAGTATGTTGCTGCAATTGGCAGAAATCAGCTCCTTTGGCCTGAAAATGCTTTTAAGCGCATCAAAACTTACAGTCTTGATTTCTGGCTAAAAAAAAGCTGTTGCAATGATATTTCCATGCTGAACTGAGTTTTTCTGGGTCAAATATGAAGGCAAACCCACTTTCCTTTCAGTATTTTGCTGCAATAGTCAAAAACACGCATATTTGTTGCTTTGGCCTGAAATTGCTTTTAATCGAATAAAAAGTTACAGTCTTGATTTCTGGCTAAATAAAACCTGTTGCAATGATATTTCCATGCTGAAATGAGTTGTTCTGGGTCAAATATGAAGGCAAACCCACTTCCCTTCCAGTATTTTGTTGCAATTGGCAGAAATCAGCTCCTTTGGCCTGAAAATGCTTTTAATCGAATAAAAACTTACTCTCTTGATTTCTGGCTAAATAAAAGCTGTTGCAATGATATTTCCATGCTGAACTGAGTTGTTCTGGGTCAAATATGAAGGCAAACCCACTTTCCTTCCAGTATTTTGCTGCAATAGGCAGAAACACGCATATTTGCTACTTTGGCCTGAAAATGCTTTTAATCGATTAAAAAGTTACTCTCTTGATTTATGGCTAAATAAACGCTGTTGCAATGATATTTCCATGCTGAACTGAGTTGTTCTGGGTCAAATATGAAGGCAAACCCACTTTCCTTTCAGTATATTGCTGCAATTTGTAGAAATCAGCTTCTTTTGGCCTGAAAATGCTTTTAATCGAATAAAAACTTACTCTCTTGATTTCTGGCTAAATAAAAGCTGTTGCAATGATATTTCCATGCTGAACTGAGTTGTTCTGGGTCAAATATGAAGGCAAACCCACTTTCCTTTCAGTATTTTGCTGCAATAGGCAGAAACACGCATATTTGCTACTTTGGCCTGAAAATGCTTTTAATCGATTAAAAAGTTACTCTCTTGATTTATGGCTAAATAAACGCTGTTGCAACGATATTTCCATGCTGAACTGAGTTGTTCTGGGTCAAATATTAAGGCAAACCCACTTTCCTTCCAGTATTTTGCTGCAATTGGCAGAAATCAGCTCCTTTGACCTGAAAATGCTTTTAATTGAATAAAAACTTACTTTCTTGATTTCTGGCTAAATAAAAGCTTTTGCAATTATATTTCCATGCTGAACTGAGTTGTTCTGGGTCAAAAATGAAGGCAAACCCACTTTCCTTTCAGTATTTTGCTGCAATAGGCAGAAACACGCATATTTGTTCCTTTGGCCTGAAAATGCTTTTAATCGAATAAAAAGTTACTCTCTTGATTTATAGCTAATTAAACGCTGTTGCAATGATATTTCCATGCTGAACTGAGTTTTTCTGGGTCAAATATGACGGCAAAACCACTTTCCTTCCAATATTTTGCTGCAATTGGCAGAAATCAGCTCCTTTGGCCTGACAATGCTTTTAATCGAATAAAAACTTACTCTCTTGATTTCTGGGTAAATAAAAGCTGTTGCAATGATATTTCCATGGTGAACTGAGTTGTTCTGTGTCAAATATGAAGGCAAACCCACTTTCCTTTTAGTATTTTGCTGCAATTGGCAGAAATCAGCTCCTTTGGCCTAAAAATGCTTTTAATTGAATAAAAACTTACTCTCTTGATTTCTGGCTAAATAAAAGCTGTTGCAATGATATTTCCATACTGAACTGAGTTGTTCTGGGTCAAATATGAAGGCAAACCCACTTTCCTTTCAGTATTTTGCTGCAATAGGCAAAAACACGCATATTTGTTGCTTTGGCCTGAAATTGCTTTTAATCGAATAAAAAGTTACTCTCTTGATTTCTGGCTAAATAAAAGCTGTTGCAATGATATTTCCATGCTGAACTGAGTTGTTCTGGGTCAAATATGAAGGCAAACCCACTTTCCTTTCAGTATGTTGCTGAAATTGGCAGAAATCAGCTCCTTTGTCCTGAAAATGCTTTTAAGCGCATCAAAACTTACAGTCTTGATTTCTGGCTAAAAAAAAGCTGTTGCAATGATATTTCCATGCTGAACTGAGTTGTTCTGGGTCAAATATGAAGGCAAACCCACTTCCCTTCCAGTATTTTGTTGCAATTGGCAAAAATCAGCTCCTTTGGCCTGAAAATGCTTTTAATCGAATAAAAACTTACTCTCTTGATTTCTGGCTAAATAAAAGCTGTTGCAATGATATTTCCATGCTGAACTGAGTTGTTCTGGGTCAAATATGAAGGCAAACCCACTTTCCTTCCAGTATTTTGCTGCAATTGGCAGAAATCAGCTCCTTTGGCCTGAAAATGCTTTTAATCAAATAAAACTTAATCTCTTGATTTCTGGCTAAATAAAAGCTGTTGCAATGATATTTCCATGCTGAACTGAGTTGTTCTGGGTCAAATATGAAGGCAAACCCACTTTCCTTTCAGTATTTTGCTACAATAGGCAGAAACACGCATATTTGTTCTTTTGGCCTGAAAATGCTTTTAATCGAATAAAAAGTTACTCTCTTGATTTCTGGCTAAATAAACGCTGTTGCAATGATATTTCCATGCTGAACTGAGTTGTTCTGAGTCAAATATGAAGGCAAACCCCCTTTCCTTTCAGTAATTTGCTGCAATTGGCAGAAATCAGCTCGTTTGACCTGAAAATGCTTTTAAGCACTTAAAAACTTACACTCTTGATTTCTGGCTAAATGAAAGCTGTTGCAATGATATTTCCATGCTGAACTGAGTAGTTCTGGGTCAGATATAAAGGCAAACCCACTTTCCTTTCAGTATGTTGCTGCAATTGGCAGAAATCAGCTCCTTTGGCCTGACAATGCTTTTAATCGAATAAAAACTTACTCTCTTGATTTCTGGCTAAATAAAAGCTGTTGCAATGATATTTCCATGCTGAACTGAGTTGTTCTGGGTCAAATATGAAGGCAAACCCACTTTCCTTTTAGTATTTTGCTGCAATTGGCAGAAATCAGCTCCTTTGGCCTGAAATGCTTTTAAGCTCATCAAAACTTACTCTCTTGATTTCTCGCTAAATAAAAGCTGTTGCAATGATATTTCCATGCTGAACTGAGTTGTTCTGGGTCAAATATGAAGGCAAACCCACTTTCTTTTCAGTATTTTGCTGCAATAGGCAGAAACACGCGTATTTGCTCCTTTGGCCTGAAAATACTTTTAATCGATTAAAAAGTTACTCTCTTCATTTCTGGCT
This sequence comes from Channa argus, assembly GCF_033026475.1. Classification (NCBI taxonomy): domain Eukaryota; kingdom Metazoa; phylum Chordata; class Actinopteri; order Anabantiformes; family Channidae; genus Channa; species Channa argus. The sequence continues at coordinate 480,110 of NW_027125245.1, read as the reverse complement.
AAATAAACGCTGTTACAATGATATTTCCATGCTGAACTGAGTTGTTCTGGGTCAAATATGAAGGCAAACCCACTTTCCTTTCAGTATGTTGCTGCAATTGGCAGAAATCAGCTCCTTTGGCCTGAAAATGCTTTTAATCGCATCAAAACTTACAGTCTTGATTTCTGGCTAAATAAAAGCTGTTGCAATGATATTTCCATGCTGAACTGAGTTTTTCTGGGTCAAATATGAAGGCAAACCCACTTTCCTTCCAGTGTTTTGCTGCAATTGGCAGAAATCAGCTCCTTTGGCCTGAAAATGCTTTTAATCGAATAAAAACTTACTCTCTTGATTTCTGGCTAAATAAAAGCTGTTGCAATGATATTTCCATGCTGAACTGAGTTGTTCTGGGTCAAATATGAAGGCAAACCCACTTTCCTTCCAGTATTTTGCTGCAATTGGCAGAAATCAGCTCCTTTGGCCTGAAAATACTTTTATTCGAAAAAAAACTTAATCTCTTGATTTCTGGCTAAATAAAAGCTGTTGCAATGATATTTCCATGCTGAACTGAGTTGTTCTGGGTCAAATATGAAGGCAAACCCACTTTCCTTCCAGTATTTTGCTGCAATTGGCAGAAATCAGCTCCTTTGGCCTGAAAATGCTTTTAATCGAATAAAAACTTACTCTCTTGATTTCTGGCTAAATAAAAGCTGTTGCAATGATATTTCCATGCTGAACTGAGTTGTTCTGGGTCAAATCTGAAGGCAAACCCACTTTCCTTCCAGTATTTTGCTGCAATTGGCAGAAATCAGCTCCTTTGGCCTGAAAATACTTTTATTCGAATAAAAACTTAATCTCTTTATTTCTGGCTAAATAAAAGCTGTTGCAATGATATTTCCATGCTGAACTGAGTTGTTCTGGGTCAAATATGAAGGCAAACCCACTTTCCTTTCAGTATTTTGCTGCAATTGGCAGAAACAAGCATATTTGCTCATTCGGCCTGAAAATGCTTTTAAGCGCATAAAAACTTACACTCTTGATTTCTGGCTAAATAAAAGCTGTTGCAATGATATTTCCATGCTGAACTGAGTTGTTCTGGGTCAAATATGAAGGCAAACCCACTTTCCTTTCAGTATTTTGCTGCAATTTGCAGAAACAAGCATATTTGCTAATTTGGCCTGAAAATGCTTTTAAGTGCATAGAAACTTAGACTCTTAATTTCTGGCTAAATAAAAGCTGTTGCAATGATATTTCCATGCTGAACTGAGTTGTTCTGGGTCAAATATGAAGGGAAACCCACTTTCCATCCAGTATTTTGCTGCAATTGGTAGAAACACGCATATTCGCTCATATGCCTGAAAATGCTTTTAAGCGCAAATAAAAACTTACACTCTTGATTTCTGGCTAATTAAAAGCTGTTGCAATGATATTTCCATGCTGAACTGAGTTGTTCTGGGTCAAATATGAAGGCAAACCCACTTTCCTTCCAATATTTTGCTGCAATTGGCAGAAATCAGCTCCTTTGGCCTGAAATTGCTTTTAATCGAATAAAAAGTTACAGTCTTGATTTCTGGCTAAATAAAACCTGTTGCAATGATATTTCCATGCTGAACTGAGTTGTTCTGTGTCAAATATGAAGGCAAACCCACTTCCCTTCCAGTATTTTGTTGCAATTGGCAAAAATCAGCTCCTTTGGCCTGAAAATGCTTTTAATCGAATAAAAACTTACTCTCTTGATTTCTGGCTAAATAAAAGCTGTTGCAATGATATTTCCATGCTGAACTGAGTTGTTCTGGGTCAAATATGAAGGCAAACCCACTTTCCTTTTAGTATTTTGCTGCAATTGGCAGAAATCAGCTCCTTTGGCCTGAAATGCTTTTAAGCTCATCAAAACTTACTCTCTTGATTTCTCGCTAAATAAAAGCTGTTGCAATGACATTTCCATGCTGAACTGAGTTGTTCTGGGTCAAATATGAAGGCCAACCCACTTTCTTTTCAGTATTTTGCTGCAATAGGCAGAAACACGCATATTTGTTCCTTTGGCCTGAAAATGCTTTTAATCGAATAAAAAGTTACTCTCTTGATTTATAGCTAATTAAACGCTGTTGCAATGATATTTCCATGGTGAACTGAGTTGTTCTGGGTCAAATATGAAGGCAAACCCACTTTCCTTTCAGTATGTTGCTGCAATTGGCAGAAATCAGCTCCTTTGGCCTGAAAATGCTTTATGCGCATCAAAACTTACAGTCTTGATTTCTGGCTAAATAAAAGCTGTTGCAATGATATTTCCATGCTGAACTGAGTTTTTCTGGGTCAAATATGAAGGCAAACCCACTTTCCTTCCAGTATTTTGCTGCAATTGGCAGAAATCAGCTCCTTTGGCCTGAAAATGCTTTTAATCGAATAAAAACTTACTCTCTTGATTTCTGGCTAAATAAAAGCTGTTGCAATGATATTTCCATGCTGAACTGAGTTGTTCTGGGTCAAATATGAAGGCAAACCCACTTTCCTTCCAGTATTTTGCTGCAATTGGCAGAAATCAGCTCCTTTGGCCTGAAAATACTTTTATTCGAATAAAAACTTAATCTCTTGATTTCTGGCTAAATAAAAGCTGTTGCAATGATATTTCCATGCTGAACTGAGTTGTTCTGGGTCAAATATGAAGGCAAACCCACTTTCCTTTCAGTATGTTGCTGCAATTGGCAGAAATCAGCTCCTTTGGCCTGAAAATGCTTTTAATCAAATAAAAAGTTACTCTCTTGATTTCTGGCTAAATAAACGCTGTTGCCATGATATTTCCATGCTGAACTGAGTTGTTCTGGGTCAAATATGAAGGCAAACCCACTTTCCTTTCAGTATTTTGCTGCAATTGGCAGAAACAAGCATATTTGCTCATTCGGCCTGAAAATGCTTTTAAGCGCATAAAAACTTACACTCTTGATTTCTGGCTAAATAAAAGCTGTTGCAATGATATTTCCATGCTGAACTGAGTTGTTCTGGGTCAAATATGAAGGCAAACCCACTTTCCTTTCAGTATTTTGCTGCAATTGGCAGAAATCAGCTCATTTGGCCTGAAAATGCTTTTAAGCGCATAAAAACTTACACTCTTGATTTCTGGCTAAATAAAAGCTGTTGCAATGATATTTCCATGCTGAACTGAGTTGTTCTGGGTCAAATATGAAGGCAAACCCACTTTCCTTCCAATATTTTGCTGCAATTGGCAGAAATCAGCTCCTTTGGCCTGAAATTGCTTTTAATCGAATAAAAAGTTACAGTCTTGATTTCTGGCTAAATAAAACCTGTTGCAATGATATTTCCATGCTGAACTGAGTTGTTCTGTGTCAAATATGAAGGCAAACCCACTTCCCTTCCAGTATTTTGTTGCAATTGGCAAAAATCAGCTCCTTTGGCCTGAAAATGCTTTTAATCGAATAAAAACTTACTCTCTTGATTTCTGGCTAAATAAAAGCTGTTGCAATGATATTTCCATGCTGAACTGAGTTGTTCTGGGTCAAATATGAAGGCAAACCCACTTTCCTTTTAGTATTTTGCTGCAATTGGCAGAAATCAGCTCCTTTGGCCTGAAATGCTTTTAAGCTCATCAAAACTTACTCTCTTGATTTCTCGCTAAATAAAAGCTGTTGCAATGACATTTCCATGCTGAACTGAGTTGTTCTGGGTCAAATATGAAGGCCAACCCACTTTCTTTTCAGTATTTTGCTGCAATAGGCAGAAACACGCGTATTTGCTCCTTTGGCCTGAAAATACTTTTAATCGATTAAAAAGTTACTCTCTTCATTTCTGGCTAAATAAACGCTGTTACAATGATATTTCCATGCTGAACTGAGTTGTTCTGGGTCAAATATGAAGGCAAACCCACTTTCCTTTCAGTATGTTGCTGCAATTGGCAGAAATCAGCTCCTTTGGCCTGAAAATGCTTTATGCGCATCAAAACTTACAGTCTTGATTTCTGGCTAAATAAAAGCTGTTGCAATGATATTTCCATGCTGAACTGAGTTTTTCTGGGTCAAATATGAAGGCAAACCCACTTTCCTTCCAGTATTTTGCTGCAATTGGCAGAAATCAGCTCCTTTGGCCTGAAAATGCTTTTAATCGAATAAAAACTTACTCTCTTGATTTCTGGCTAAATAAAAGCTGTTGCAATGATATTTCCATGCTGAACTGAGTTGTTCTGGGTCAAATATGAAGGCAAACCCACTTTCCTTCCAGTATTTTGCTGCAATTGGCAGAAATCAGCTCCTTTGGCCTGAAAATACTTTTATTCGAATAAAAACTTAATCTCTTGATTTCTGGCTAAATAAAAGCTGTTGCAATGATATTTCCATGCTGAACTGAGTTGTTCTGGGTCAAATATGAAGGCAAACCCACTTTCCTTTCAGTATGTTGCTGCAATTGGCAGAAATCAGCTCCTTTGGCCTGAAAATGCTTTTAATCAAATAAAAAGTTACTCTCTTGATTTCTGGCTAAATAAACGCTGTTGCCATGATATTTCCATGCTGAACTGAGTTGTTCTGGGTCAAATATGAAGGCAAACCCACTTTCCTTTCAGTATTTTGCTGCAATTGGCAGAAACAAGCATATTTGCTCATTCGGCCTGAAAATGCTTTTAAGCGCATAAAAACTTACACTCTTGATTTCTGGCTAAATAAAAGCTGTTGCAATGATATTTCCATGCTGAACTGAGTTGTTCTGGGTCAAATATGAAGGCAAACCCACTTTCCTTTCAGTATTTTGCTGCAATTGGCAGAAATCAGCTCATTTGGCCTGAAAATGCTTTTAAGCGCATAAAAACTTACACTCTTGATTTCTGGCTAAATAAAAGCTGTTGCAATGATATTTCCATGCTGAACTGAGTTGTTCTGGGTCAAATATGAAGGCAAACCCACTTTCCTTTCAATATTTTGCTGCAATTGGCAGAAATCAGCTCCTTTGGCCTGACAATGCTTTTAATCGAATAAAAACTTACTCTCTTGATTTCTGGGTAAATAAAAGCTGTTGCAATGATATTTCCATGCTGAACTGAGTTGTTCTGGGTCAAATATGAAGGCAAACCCACTTTCCTTTTAGTATTTTGCTGCAATTGGCAGAAATCAGCTCCTTTGGCCTGAAAATGCTTTTAATGAATAAAAACTTACTCTCTTGATTTCTGGCTAAATAAAAGCTGTTGCAATGACATTTCCATGCTGAACTGAGTTGTTCTGGGTCAAATATGAAGGCAAACCCACTTTCCTTTCAGTATGTTGCTGCAATTGGTAGAAATCAGCTCTTATGGCCTGAAAATGCTTTTAATCGAATAAAAACTTACTCTCTTGATTTCTGGCTAAATAAAAGCTGTTGCAATGATATTTCCATGCTGAACTGAGTTGTTCTGGGTCAAATATGAAGGCAAACCCACTTTCCTTTTAGTATTTTGCTGCAATTGGCAGAAATCAGCTCCTTTGGCCTGAAAATGCTTTTAATTGAATAAAAACTTACTCTCTTGATTTCTGGCTAAATAAAAGCTGTTGCAATGATATTTCCATGCTGATCTGAGTTGTTCTGAGTCAAATATGAAGGCAAACCCACTTCCCTTTCAGTATTTTGCTGCAATAGGCAGAAACACGCATATTTGCTACTTTGGCCTGAAAATGCTTTTAATCGATTAAAAAGTTACTCTCTTGATTTATGGCTAAATAAACGCTGTTGCAATGATATTTCCATGCTGAACTGAGTTGTTCTGGGTCAAATATGAAGGCAAACCCACTTTCCTTTCAGTATGTTGCTGCAATTGGTAGAAATCAGCTCCTATGGCCTGAAAATGCTTTTAATCGAATAAAACTTAATCTCTTGATTTCTGGCTAAATAAAAGCTGTTGCAATGATATTTCCATGCTGAACTGAGTTGTTCTGGGTCAAATATGAAGGCAAACCCACTTTCCTTCCAGTATTTTGCTGCAATTGGCAGAAATCAGCTCCTTTGGCCTGAAAATGCTTTTAATCGAATAAAAACTTACTCTCTTGATTTCTGGCTAAATAAAAGCTGTTGCAATGATATTTCCATGCTGAACTGAGTTGTTCTGGGTCAAATATGAAGGCAAACCCACTTTCCTTCCAGTATTTTGCTGCAATTGGCAGAAATCAGCTCCTTTGGCCTGAAAATACTTTTATTCGAAAAAAAACTTAATCTCTTGATTTCTGGCTAAATAAAAGCTGTTGCAATGATATTTCCATGCTGAACTGAGTTGTTCTGGGTCAAATATGAAGGCAAACCCACTTTCCTTCCAGTATTTTGCTGCAATTGGCAGAAATCAGCTCCTTTGGCCTGAAAATGCTTTTAATCGAATAAAAACTTACTCTCTTGATTTCTGGCTAAATAAAAGCTGTTGCAATGATATTTCCATGCTGAACTGAGTTGTTCTGGGTCAAATATGAAGGCAAACCCACTTTCCTTTCAGTATTTTGCTGCAATAGGCAGAAACACGCATATTTGTTCCTTTGGCCTGAAAATGCTTTTAATCGAATAAAAAGTTACTCTTTTGATTTATGGCTAAATAAACGCTGTTGCAATGATATTTCCATGCTGAACTGAGTTGTTCTGGGTCAAATATGAAGGCAAACCCACTTTCCTTTCAGTATGTTACTGCAATTGGTAGAAATCAGCTCCTATGGCCTGAAAATGCTTTTAATCGAATAAAAACTTACTCTCTTGATTTCTGGCTAAATAAAAGCTGTTGCAATGATATTTCCATGCTGAACTGAGTTGTTCTGGGTCAAATATGAAGGCAAACCCACTTTCCTTTTAGTATTTTGCTGCAATTGGCAGAAATCAGCTCCTTTGGCCTGAAAATGCTTTTAATTGAATAAAAACTTACTGTCTTGATTTCTGGCTAAATAAAAGCTGTTGCAATGATATTTCCATGCTGATCTGAGTTGTTCTGAGTCAAATATGAAGGCAAACCCACTTTCCTTCCAGTATTTTTCTGCAATTGGCAGAAATCAGCTCCTTTGGCCTGACAATGCTTTTAATTGAATAAAAACTTACTCTCTCTTCATTTCTGGCTAAATAAAAGCTGTTGCAATGATATTTCCATGCTGAACTGAGTTGTTCTGGGTCAAATATGAAGGCAAACCCACTTTCCTTCCAGTATTTTGCTGCAATTGGCAGAAATCAGCTCCTTTGGCCTGAAAATGCTTTTAATTGAACAAAAACTTACTCTCTTGATTTCTGGCTAAATAAAAGCTGTTGCAATGATATTTCCATGCTGAACTGAGTTGTTCTGCGTCAAATATGAAGGCAAACCCACTTTCCTTTCAATATTTTGCTGCAATTGGCAGAAATCAGCTCCTTTGGCATGAAAATGCTTTTAATCGAATAAAAACTTACTCTCTTGATTTCTGGGTAAATAAAAGCTGTTGCAATGATATTTCCATGCTGAACTGAGTTGTTCTGGGTCAAATATGAAGGCAAACCCACTTTCCTTTTAGTATTTTGCTGCAATTGGCAGAAATCAGCTCCTTTGGCCTGAAAATGCTTTTAATTGAATAAAAACTTACTCTCTTGATTTCTGGCTAAATAAAAGCTGTTGCAATGACATTTCCATGCTGAACTGAGTTGTTCTGGGTCAAATATGAAGGCAAACCCACTTTCCTTTCAGTATTTTGCTGCAATAGGCAGAAACACGCATATTTGTTCCTTTGGCCTGAAAATGCTTTTAATCGAATAAAAAGTTACTCTTTTCATTTATGGCTAAATAAACGCTGTTGCAATGATATTTCCATGCTGAACTGAGTTGTTCTGGGTCAAATATGAAGGCAAACCCACTTTCCTTTCAGTATGTTACTGCAATTGGTAGAAATCAGCTCCTATGGCCTGAAAATGCTTTTAATCGAATAAAAACTTACTCTCTTGATTTCTGGCTAAATAAAAGCTGTTGCAATGATATTTCCATGCTGAACTGAGTTGTTCTGGGTCAAATATGAAGGCAAACCCACTTTCCTTTTAGTATTTTGCTGCAATTGGCAGAAATCAGCTCCTTTGGCCTGAAAATGCTTTTAATTGAATAAAAACTTACTCTCTTGATTTCTGGCTAAATAAAAGCTGTTGCAATGATATTTCCATGCTGATCTGAGTTGTTCTGAGTCAAATATGAAGGCAAACCCACTTCCCTTTCAGTATTTTGCTGCAATAGGCAGAAACATGCATATTTGCTACTTTGGCCTGAAAATGCTTTTAATCGATTAGAAAGTTACTCTCTTGATTTATGGCTAAATAAACACTGTTGCAATGATATTTCCATGCTGAACTGAGTTGTTCTGGGTCAAATATGAAGGCAAACCCACTTTCCTTTCAGTATTTTGCTGCAATAGGCAGAAATCAGCTCCTTTGGCCTGAAAATGCTTTTAAGCGCATCAAAACTTACTCTCTTGATTTCTGGCTAAATAAAAGCTGTTGCAATGATATTTCCATGCTGAACTGAGTTGTTCTGGGTCAAATATGAAGGCAAACCCACTTTCCTTCCAGTATTTTGCTGCAATTGGCAGAAATCAGTTCCTTTGGCCTGAAAATGCTTTTAATTGAATAAAAACGTACTCTCTTGATTTCTGGCTAAATAAAAGCTGTTGCAATGATATTTCCATGCTGAACTGAGTTGTTCTGGGTCAAATATGAAGGCAAACCCACTTTCCTTCCAGTATTTTGCTGCAATTGGCAGAAATCAGCTCCTTTGGCCTGAAAATGCTTTTAATCGAATAAAAACTTACTCTCTTGATTTCTGGCTAAATAAAAGCTGTTGCAATGATATTTCCATGCTGAACTGAGTTGTTCTGGGTCAAATATGAAGGCAAACCCACTTTCCTTCCAGTATTTTTCTGCAATTGGCAGAAATCAGCTCCTTTGGCCTGACAATGCTTTCAATCGAATAAAAACTTGCTCTCTTGATTTCTGGCTAAATAAAAGCTGTTGCAATGATATTTCCATGCTGAACTGAGTTGTTCTGGGTCAAATATGAAGGCAAACCCACTTTCCTTCCAGTATTTTTCTGCAATTGGCAGAAATCAGCTCCTTTGGCCTGACAATGCTTTCAATCGAATAAAAACTTACTCTCTTGATTTCTGGCTAAATAAAAGCTGTTGCAATGATATTTCCATGCTGATCTGAGTTGTTCTGAGTCAAATATGAAGGCAAACCCACTTCCCTTTCAGTATTTTGCTGCAATAGGCAGAAACACGCATATTTGCTACTTTGGCCTGAAAATGCTTTTAATCGATTAGAAAGTTACTCTCTTGATTTATGCCTAAATAAACGCTGTTGCAATGATATTTCCATGCTGAACTGAGTTGTTCTGGGTCAAATATGAAGGCAAACCCACTTTCCTTTCAGTATTTTGCTGCAATAGGCAGAAATCAGCTCCTTTGGCCTGAAAATGCTTTTAAGCGCATCAAAACTTACTCTCTTGATTTCAAGCTAAATAAAAGCTGTTGCAATGATATTTCCATGCTGAACTGAGTTGTTCTGGGTCAAATATGAAGGCAAACCCACTTTCCTTCCAGTATTTTGCTGCAATTGGCAGAAATCAGTTCCTTTGGCCTGAAAATGCTTTTAATTGAATAAAAACTTACTCTCTTGATTTCTGGCTAAATAAAAGCTGTTGCAATGATATTTCCATGCTGAACTGAGTTGTTCTGGGTCAAATATGAAGGCAAACCCACTTTCCTTCCAGTATTTTGCTGCAATTGGCAGAAATCAGCTCCTTTGGCCTGAAAATGCTTTTAATCGAATAAAAACTTACTCTCTTGATTTCTGGCTAAATAAAAGCTGTTGCAATGATATTTCCATGCTGAACTGAGTTGTTCTGGGTCAAATATGAAGGCAAACCCACTTTCCTTCCAGTATTTTGCTGCAATTGGCAGAAATCAGCTCCTTTGGCCTGAAAATGCTTTCAATCGAATAAAAACTTGCTCTCTTGATTTCTGGCTAAATAAAAGCTGTTGCAATGATATTTCCATGCTGAACTGAGTTGTTCTGGGTCAAATATGAAGGCAAACCCACTTTCCTTCCAGTATTTTGCTGCAATTGGCAGAAATCAGCTCCTTTGGCCTGAAAATGCTTTTAATCGAATAAAAACTTACTCTCTTGATTTCTGGCTAAATAAACGCTGTTGCAATGATATTTCCATGCTGAACTGAGTTGTTCTGGGTCAAATATGAAGGCAAACCCACTTTCCTTCCAGTATTTTGCTGCAATTGGCAGAAATCAGCTCCTTTGGCCTGAAAATGCTTTTAAGCGAATAAAAACTTACTCTCTTGATTTCTGGCTAAATAAACGCTGTTGCAATGATATTTCCATGCTGAACTGAGTTGTTCTGGGTCAAATATGAAGGCAAACCCACTTTCCTTCCAGTATTTTGCTGCAATTGGCAGAAATCAGCTCCTTTGGCCTGATAATGCTTTTAATCGAATAAAAACTTACTCTCTTGATTTCTGGCTAAATAAAAGCTGTTGCAATGATATTTCCATGCTGAACTGAGTTGTTCTGGGTCAAAAATGAAGGCAAACCCACTTTCCTTTTAGTATTTTGCTGCAATTGGCAGAAATCAGCTCCTTTAGCCTGAAAATGCTTTTAATAGAATAAAAACTTACTCTCTTGATTTCTGGCTAAATAAAAGCTGTTGCAATGATATTTCCATGCTGAACTGAGTTGTTCTGGGTCAAATATGAAGGCAAACACACTTTCCTTTCAGTATTTTGCTGCAATAGGCAGAAACACGCATATTTGTTCCTTTGGTCTGAAAATGCTTTTAGTCGAATAAAAAGTTACTCTCTTGATTTCTGGCTAAATAAAAGCTGTTGCAATGATATTTCCATGCTGAACTGAGTTGTTCTGGGTCAAATATGAAGGCAAACCCACTTTCCTTCCAGTATTTTTCTGCAATTGGCAGAAATCAGCTCCTTTGGCCTGACAATGCTTTTAATTGAATAAAAACTTACTCTCTCTTCATTTCTGGCTAAATAAAAGCTGTTGCAATGATATTTCCATGCTGAACTGAGTTGTTCTGGGTCAAATATGAAGGCAAACCCACTTTCCTTCCAGTATTTTGCTGCAATTGGCAGAAATAAGCTCCTTTGGCCTGAAAATGCTTTTAATTGAACAAAAACTTACTCTCTTGATTTCTGGCTAAATAAAAGCTGTTGCAATGATATTTCCATGCTGAACTGAGTTGTTCTGGGTCAAATATGAAGGCAAACCCACTTTCCTTTCAATATTTTGCTGCAATTGGCAGAAATCAGCTCCTTTGGCCTGACAATGCTTTTAATCGAATAAAAACTTACTCTCTTGATTTCTGGGTAAATAAAAGCTGTTGCAATGATATTTCCATGCTGAACTGAGTTGTTCTGGGTCAAATATGAAGGCAAACCCACTTTCCTTTTAGTATTTTGCTGCAATTGGCAGAAATCAGCTCCTTTGGCCTGAAAATGCTTTTAATTGAATAAAAACTTACTCTCTTGATTTCTGGCTAAATAAAAGCTGTTGCAATGACATTTCCATGCTGAACTGAGTTGTTCTGGGTCAAATATGAAGGCAAACCCACTTTCCTTTCAGTATGTTGCTGCAATTGGTAGAAATCAGCTCCTATGGCCTGAAAATGCTTTTAATCGAATAAAAACTTACTCTCTTGATTTCTGGCTAAATAAACGCTGTTGCAATGATATTTCCATGCTGAACTGAGTTGTTCTGGGTCAAATATGAAGGCAAACCCACTTTCCTTTCAGTATATTGCTGCAATTTGTAGAAATCAGCTTCTTTTGGCCTGAAAATGCTTTTAATCGAATAAAAACTTACTTTCTTGATTTCTGGCTAAATAAAAACTGTTGCAATGATATTTCCATGCTGAACTGAGTTGTTCTGGGTCAAATATGAAGGCAAACCCACTTTCCTTTCAGTATTTTGCTGCAATAGGCAGAAACACGCATATTTGCTACTTTGGCCTGAAAATGCTTTTAATCGATTAAAAAGTTACTCTCTTGATTTATGGCTAAATAAACGCTGTTGCAATGATATTTCCATGCTGAACTGAGTTGTTCTGGGTCAAATATGAAGGCAAACCCACTTTCCTTCCAGTATTTTGCTGCAATTGGCAGAAATCAGCTCCTTTGACCTGAAAATGCTTTTAATTGAATAAAAACTTACTTTCTTGATTTCTGGCTAAATAAAAGCTTTTGCAATTATATTTCCATGCTGAACTGAGTTGTTCTGGGTCAAATATGAAGGCAAACCCACTTTCCTTTCAGTATTTTGCTGCAATAGGCAGAAACACGCATATTTGTTCCTTTGGCCTGAAAATGCTTTCAATCGAATAAAAAGTTACTCTCTTGATTTCTAGCTAATTAAACGCTGTTGCAATGATATTTTCATGCTGAACTGAGTTTTTCTGGGTCAAATATGAAGGCAAAGCCACTTTCCTTCCAATATTTTGCTGCAATTGGCAGAAATCAGCTCCTTTGGCCTGACAATGCTTTTAATCGAATAAAAACTTACTCTCTTGATTTCTGGGTAAATAAAAGCTGTTGCAATGATATTTCCATGGTGAACTGAGTTGTTCTGTGTCAAATATGAAGGCAAACCCACTTTCCTTTTAGTATTTTGCTGCAATTGGCAGAAATCAGCTCCTTTGGCCTAAAAATGCTTTTAATTGAATAAAAACTTACTCTCTTGATTTCTGGCTAAATAAAAGCTGTTGCAATGATATTTCCATACTGAACTGAGTTGTTCTGGGTCAAATATGAAGGCAAACCCACTTTCCTTTCAGTATGTTGCTGCAATTGGCAGAAATCAGCTCCTTTGGCCTGAAAATGCTTTTAAGCGCATCAAAACTTACAGTCTTGATTTCTGGCTAAAAAAAAGCTGTTGCAATGATATTTCCATGCTGAACTGAGTTTTTCTGGGTCAAATATGAAGGCAAACCCACTTTCCTTTCAGTATTTTGCTGCAATAGTCAAAAACACGCATATTTGTTGCTTTGGCCTGAAATTGCTTTTAATCGAATAAAAAGTTACAGTCTTGATTTCTGGCTAAATAAAACCTGTTGCAATGATATTTCCATGCTGAACTGAGTTGTTCTGGGTCAAATATGAAGGCAAACCCACTTCCCTTCCAGTATTTTGTTGCAATTGGCAGAAATCAGCTCCTTTGGCCTGAAAATGCTTTTAATCGAATAAAAACTTACTCTCTTGATTTCTGGCTAAATAAAAGCTGTTGCAATGATATTTCCATGCTGAACTGAGTTGTTCTGGGTCAAATATGAAGGCAAACCCACTTTCCTTGCAGTATTTTGCTGCAATTGGCAGAAATCAACTCCTTTGGCCTGAAAATGCTTTTAATCGAATAAAAACTTACGCTCTTGATTTCTGGCTAAATAAAAGCTGTTGCAATGATATTTCCATGCTGATCTGAGTTGTTCTGAGTCAAATATGAAGGCAAACCCACTTCCCTTTCAGTATTTTGCTGCAATAGGCAGAAACACGCATATTTGCTACTTTGGCCTGAAAATGCTTTTAATCGATTAAAAAGTTACTCTCTTGATTTATGGCTAAATAAACGCTGTTGCAATGATATTTCCATGCTGAACTGAGTTGTTCTGGGTCAAATATGAAGGCAAACCCACTTTCCTTTCAGTATATTGCTGCAATTTGTAGAAATCAGCTTCTTTTGGCCTGAAAATGCTTTTAATCGAATAAAAACTTACTCTCTTGATTTCTGGCTAAATAAAAGCTGTTGCAATGATATTTCCATGCTGAACTGAGTTGTTCTGGGTCAAATATGAAGGCAAACCCACTTTCCTTTCAGTATTTTGCTGCAATAGGCAGAAACACGCATATTTGCTACTTTGGCCTGAAAATGCTTTTAATCGATTAAAAAGTTACTCTCTTGATTTATGGCTAAATAAACGCTGTTGCAACGATATTTCCATGCTGAACTGAGTTGTTCTGGGTCAAATATTAAGGCAAACCCACTTTCCTTCCAGTATTTTGCTGCAATTGGCAGAAATCAGCTCCTTTGACCTGAAAATGCTTTTAATTGAATAAAAACTTACTTTCTTGATTTCTGGCTAAATAAAAGCTTTTGCAATTATATTTCCATGCTGAACTGAGTTGTTCTGGGTCAAAAATGAAGGCAAACCCACTTTCCTTTCAGTATTTTGCTGCAATAGGCAGAAACACGCATATTTGTTCCTTTGGCCTGAAAATGCTTTTAATCGAATAAAAAGTTACTCTCTTGATTTATAGCTAATTAAACGCTGTTGCAATGATATTTCCATGCTGAACTGAGTTTTTCTGGGTCAAATATGAAGGCAAAACCACTTTCCTTCCAATATTTTGCTGCAATTGGCAGAAATCAGCTCCTTTGGCCTGACAATGCTTTTAATCGAATAAAAACTTACTCTCTTGATTTCTGGGTAAATAAAAGTTGTTGCAATGATATTTCCATGGTGAACTGAGTTGTTCTGTGTCAAATATGAATGCAAACCCACTTTCCTTTTAGTATTTTGCTGCAATTGGCAGAAATCAGCTCCTTTGGCCTAAAAATGCTTTTAATTGAATAAAAACTTACTCTCTTGATTTCTGGCTAAATAAAAGCTGTTGCAATGATATTTCCATACTGAACTGAGTTGTTCTGGGTCAAATATGAAGGCAAACCCACTTTCCTTTCAGTATTTTGCTGCAATAGGCAAAAACACGCATATTTGTTGCTTTGGCCTGAAATTGCTTTTAATCGAATAAAAAGTTACTCTCTTGATTTCTGGCTAAATAAAAGCTGTTGCAATGATATTTCCATGCTGAACTGAGTTGTTCTGGGTCAAATATGAAGGCAAACCCACTTTCCTTTCAGTATGTTGCTGAAATTGGCAGAAATCAGCTCCTTTGTCCTGAAAATGCTTTTAAGCGCATCAAAACTTACAGTCTTGATTTCTGGCTAAAAAAAAGCTGTTGCAATGATATTTCCATGCTGAACTGAGTTTTTCTGGGTCAAATATGAAGGCAAACCCACTTTCCTTTCAGTATTTTGCTGCAATAGTCAAAAACACGCATATTTGTTGCTTTGGCCTGAAATTGCTTTTAATCGAATAAAAAGTTACAGTCTTGATTTCTGGCTAAATAAAACCTGTTGCAATGATATTTCCATGCTGAACTGAGTTGTTCTGGGTCAAATATGAAGGCAAACCCACTTCCCTTCCAGTATTTTGTTGCAATTGGCAAAAATCAGCTCCTTTGGCCTGAAAATGCTTTTAATCGAATAAAAACTTACTCTCTTGATTTCTGGCTAAATAAAAGCTGTTGCAATGATATTTCCATGCTGAACTGAGTTGTTCTGGGTCAAATATGAAGGCAAACCCACTTTCCTTCCAGTATTTTGCTGCAATTGGCAGAAATCAGCTCGTTTGACCTGAAAATGCTTTTAAGCACTTAAAAACTTACACTCTTGATTTCTGGCTAAATGAAAGCTGTTGCAATGATATTTCCATGCTGAACTGAGTAGTTCTGGGTCAGATATAAAGGCAAACCCACTTTCCTTTCAGTATGTTGCTGCAATTGGCAGAAATCAGCTCCTTTGGCCTGACAATGCTTTTAATCGAATAAAAACTTACTCTCTTGATTTCTGGCTAAATAAAAGCTGTTGCAATGATATTTCCATGCTGAACTGAGTTGTTCTGGGTCAAATATGAAGGCAAACCCACTTTCCTTTTAGTATTTTGCTGCAATTGGCAGAAATCAGCTCCTTTGGCCTGAAATGCTGTTAAGCTCATCAAAACTTACTCTCTTGATTTCTCGCTAAATAAAAGCTGTTGCAATGATATTTCCATGCTGAACTGAGTTGTTCTGGGTCAAATATGAAGGCAAACCCACTTTCTTTTCAGTATTTTGCTGCAATAGGCAGAAACACGCGTATTTGCTCCTTTGGCCTGAAAATACTTTTAATCGATTAAAAAGTTACTCTCTTCATTTCTGGCTAAATAAACGCTGTTACAATGATATTTCCATGCTGAACTGAGTTGTTCTGGGTCAAATATGAAGGCAAACCCACTTTCCTTTCAGTATGTTGCTGCAATTGGCAGAAATCAGCTCCTTTGGCCTGAAAATGCTTTTAATCGCATCAAAACTTACAGTCTTGATTTCTGGCTAAATAAAAGCTGTTGCAATGATATTTCCATGCTGAACTGAGTTTTTCTGGGTCAAATATGAAGGCAAACCCACTTTCCTTCCAGTGTTTTGCTGCAATTGGCAGAAATCAGCTCCTTTGGCCTGAAAATGCTTTTAATCGAATAAAAACTTACTCTCTTGATTTCTGGCTAAATAAAAGCTGTTGCAATGATATTTCCATGCTGAACTGAGTTGTTCTGGGTCAAATATGAAGGCAAACCCACTTTCCTTCCAGTATTTTGCTGCAATTGGCAGAAATCAGCTCCTTTGGCCTGAAAATACTTTTATTCGAAAAAAAACTTAATCTCTTGATTTCTGGCTAAATAAAAGCTGTTGCAATGATATTTCCATGCTGAACTGAGTTGTTCTGGGTCAAATATGAAGGCAAACCCACTTTCCTTCCAGTATTTTGCTGCAATTGGCAGAAATCAGCTCCTTTGGCCTGAAAATGCTTTTAATCGAATAAAAACTTACTCTCTTGATTTCTGGCTAAATAAAAGCTGTTGCAATGATATTTCCATGCTGAACTGAGTTGTTCTGGGTCAAATCTGAAGGCAAACCCACTTTCCTTCCAGTATTTTGCTGCAATTGGCAGAAATCAGCTCCTTTGGCCTGAAAATACTTTTATTCGAATAAAAACTTAATCTCTTTATTTCTGGCTAAATAAAAGCTGTTGCAATGATATTTCCATGCTGAACTGAGTTGTTCTGGGTCAAATATGAAGGCAAACCCACTTTCCTTTCAGTATTTTGCTGCAATTGGCAGAAACAAGCATATTTGCTCATTCGGCCTGAAAATGCTTTTAAGCGCATAAAAACTTACACTCTTGATTTCTGGCTAAATAAAAGCTGTTGCAATGATATTTCCATGCTGAACTGAGTTGTTCTGGGTCAAATATGAAGGCAAACCCACTTTCCTTTCAGTATTTTGCTGCAATTTGCAGAAACAAGCATATTTGCTAATTTGGCCTGAAAATGCTTTTAAGTGCATAGAAACTTAGACTCTTAATTTCTGGCTAAATAAAAGCTGTTGCAATGATATTTCCATGCTGAACTGAGTTGTTCTGGGTCAAATATGAAGGGAAACCCACTTTCCATCCAGTATTTTGCTGCAATTGGTAGAAACACGCATATTCGCTCATATGCCTGAAAATGCTTTTAAGCGCAAATAAAAACTTACACTCTTGATTTCTGGCTAAATAAAAGCTGTTGCAATGATATTTCCATGCTGAACTGAGTTGTTCTGGGTGAAAAATGAAGGCAAACCCACTTTCCTTTTAGTATTTTGCTGCAATTGGCAGAAATCAGCTCCTTTGGCCTAAAAATGCTTTTAAGAGCATCAAAACTTACAGTCTTGATTTTTGGCTAAATAAAAGCTGTTGCAATGATATTTCCATGCTGAACTGAGTTGTTCTGGGTCAAAAATGAAGGCAAACCCACTTTCCTTTTAGTATTTTGCTGCAATTGGCAGAAATCAGCTCCTTTGGCCTGAAAATGCTTTTAATTGAATAAAAACTTACTCTCTTGATTTCTGGTTAAATAAAAGCTGTTGCAATGATATTTCCATGCTGAACTGAGTTGTTCTGGGTCAAATATGAAGGCAAACCCACTTTCCTTCCAATATTTTGCTGCAATTGGCAGAAATCAGCTCCTTTGGCCTGAAATTGCTTTTAATCGAATAAAAAGTTACAGTCTTGATTTCTGGCTAAATAAAACCTGTTGCAATGATATTTCCATGCTGAACTGAGTTGTTCTGTGTCAAATATGAAGGCAAACCCACTTCCCTTCCAGTATTTTGTTGCAATTGGCAAAAATCAGCTCCTTTGGCCTGAAAATGCTTTTAATCGAATAAAAACTTACTCTCTTGATTTCGCGCTAAATAAAAGCTGTTGCAATGACATTTCCATGCTGAACTGAGTTGTTCTGGGTCAAATATGAAGGCCAACCCACTTTCTTTTCAGTATTTTGCTGCAATAGGCAGAAACACGCGTATTTGCTCCTTTGGCCTGAAAATACTTTTAATCGATTAAAAAGTTACTCTCTTCATTTCTGGCTAAATAAACGCTGTTACAATGATATTTCCATGCTGAACTGAGTTGTTCTGGGTCAAATATGAAGGCAAACCCACTTTCCTTTTAGTATTTTGCTGCAATTGGCAGAAATCAGCTCCTTTGGCCTGAAATGCTTTTAAGCTCATCAAAACTTACTCTCTTGATTTCGCGCTAAATAAAAGCTGTTGCAATGACATTTCCATGCTGAACTGAGTTGTTCTGGGTCAAATATGAAGGCAAACCCACTTTCCTTCCAGTATTTTGCTGCAATTGGCAGAAATCAGCTCCTTTGGCCTGAAAATGCTTTTAATCGAATAAAAACTTACTCTCTTGATTTCTGGCTAAATAAAAGCTGTTGCAATGATATTTCCATGCTGAACTGAGTTGTTCTGGGTCAAATATGAAGGCAAACCCACTTTCCTTCCAGTATTTTGCTGCAATTGGCAGAAATCAGCTCCTTTGGCCTGAAAATACTTTTATTCGAATAAAAACTTAATCTCTTGATTTCTGGCTAAATAAAAGCTGTTGCAATGATATTTCCATGCTGAACTGAGTTGTTCTGGGTCAAATATGAAGGCAAACCCACTTTCCTTTCAGTATGTTGCTGCAATTGGCAGAAATCAGCTCCTTTGGCCTGAAAATGCTTTTAATCAAATAAAAAGTTACTCTCTTGATTTCTGGCTAAATAAACGCTGTTGCCATGATATTTCCATGCTGAACTGAGTTGTTCTGGGTCAAATATGAAGGCAAACCCACTTTCCTTTCAGTATTTTGCTGCAATTGGCAGAAACAAGCATATTTGCTCATTCGGCCTGAAAATGCTTTTAAGCGCATAAAAACTTACACTCTTGATTTCTGGCTAAATAAAAGCTGTTGCAATGATATTTCCATGCTGAACTGAGTTGTTCTGGGTCAAATATGAAGGCAAACCCACTTTCCTTTCAGTATTTTGCTGCAATTGGCAGAAATCAGCTCATTTGGCCTGAAAATGCTTTTAAGCGCATAAAAACTTACACTCTTGATTTCTGGGTAAATAAAAGCTGTTGCAATGATATTTCCATGCTGAACTGAGTTGTTCTGGGTCAAATATGAAGGCAAACCCACTTTCCTTTTAGTATTTTGCTGCAATTGGCAGAAATCAGCTCCTTTGGCCTGAAAATGCTTTTAATTGAATAAAAACTTACTCTCTTGATTTCTGGCTAAATAAAAGCTGTTGCAATGACATTTCCATGCTGAACTGAGTTGTTCTGGGTCAAATATGAAGGCAAACCCACTTTCCTTTCAGTATGTTGCTGCAATTGGTAGAAATCAGCTCCTATGGCCTGAAAATGCTTTTAATCGAATAAAAACTTACTCTCTTGATTTCTGGCTAAATAAAAGCTGTTGCAATGATATTTCCATGCTGAACTGAGTTGTTCTGGGTCAAATATGAAGGCAAACCCACTTTCCTTTTAGTATTTTGCTGCAATTGGCAGAAATCAGCTCCTTTGGCCTGAAAATGCTTTTAATTGAATAAAAACTTACTCTCTTGATTTCTGGCTAAATAAAAGCTGTTGCAATGATATTTCCATGCTGATCTGAGTTGTTCTGAGTCAAATATGAAGGCAAACCCACTTCCCTTTCAGTATTTTGCTGCAATAGGCAGAAACACGCATATTTGCTACTTTGGCCTGAAAATGCTTTTAATCGATTAAAAAGTTACTCTCTTGATTTATGGCTAAATAAACGCTGTTGCAATGATATTTCCATGCTGAACTGAGTTGTTCTGGGTCAAATATGAAGGCAAACCCACTTTCCTTTCAGTATGTTGCTGCAATTGGTAGAAATCAGCTCCTATGGCCTGAAAATGCTTTTAATCGAATAAAACTTAATCTCTTGATTTCTGGCTAAATAAAAGCTGTTGCAATGATATTTCCATGCTGAACTGAGTTGTTCTGGGTCAAATATGAAGGCAAACCCACTTTCCTTCCAGTATTTTGCTGCAATTGGCAGAAATCAGCTCCTTTGGCCTCAAAATGCTTTTAATCGAATAAAAACTTACTCTCTTGATTTCTGGCTAAATAAAAGCTGTTGCAATGATTTTTCCATGCTGAACTGAGTTGTTCTGGGTCAAATATGAAGGCAAACCCACTTTCCTTCCAGTATTTTGCTGCAATTGGCAGAAATCAGCTCCTTTGGCCTGAAAATACTTTTATTCGAAAAAAAACTTAATCTCTTGATTTCTGGCTAAATAAAAGCTGTTGCAATGATATTTCCATGCTGAACTGAGTTGTTCTGGGTCAAATATGAAGGCAAACCCACTTTCCTTCCAGTATTTTGCTGCAATTGGCAGAAATCAGCTCCTTTGGCCTGAAAATGCTTTTAATCGAATAAAAACTTACTCTCTTGATTTCTGGCTAAATAAAAGCTGTTGCAATGATATTTCCATGCTGAACTGAGTTGTTCTGGGTCAAATATGAAGGCAAACCCACTTTCCTTCCAGTATTTTGCTGCAATTGGCAGAAATCAGCTCCTTTGGCCTGAAAATACTTTTATTCGAATAAAAACTTAATCTCTTTATTTCTGGCTAAATAAAAGCTGTTGCAATGATATTTCCATGCTGAACTGAGTTGTTCTGGGTCAAATATGAAGGCAAACCCACTTTCCTTTCAGTATTTTGCTGCAATTGGCAGAAATCAGCTCATTTGGCCTTAAAATGCTTTTAAGCGCATAAAAACTTACACTCTTGATTTCTGGCTAAATAAAACCTGTTGCAATGATATTTACATGCTGAACTGAGTTGTTCTGGGTCAAATATGAAGGCAAACCCACTTTCCTTTCAGTATTTTGCTGCAATTTGCAGAAACAAGCATATTTGCTAATTTGGCCTGAAAATGCTTTTAAGTGCATAGAAACTTAGACTCTTAATTTCTGGCTAAATAAAAGCTGTTGCAATGATATTTCCATGCTGAACTGAGTTGTTCTGGGTCAAAAATGAAGGCAAACCCACTTTACTTTCAGTATTTTGCTGCAATTGGCAGAAACAAGCATATTTGCTAATTTGGCCTGAAAATGCTTTTAAGCGCATAAAAAAATACACTCTTGATTTCTGGCTAAATAAAAGCTGTTGCAATGATATTTCCATGCTGAACTGAGTTGTTCTGGGTCAAATATGAAGGGAAACCCACTTTCCATCCAGTATTTTGCTGCAATTGGTAGAAACACGCATATTCGCTCATATGCCTGAAAATGCTTTTAAGCGCAAATAAAAACTTACACTCTTGATTTCTGGCTAAATAAAAGCTGTTGCAATGATATTTCCATGCTGAACTGAGTTGTTCTGGGTCAAAAATGAAGGCAAACCCACTTTCCTTTTAGTATTTTGCTGCAATTGGCAGAAATCAGCTCCTTTGGCCTGAAAATGCTTTTAATTGAATAAAAACTTACTCTCTTGATTTCTGGTTAAATTAAGCTGTTGCAATGATATTTCCATGCTGAACTGAGTTGTTCTGGGTCAAATATGAAGGCAAACCCACTTTCCTTCCAATATTTTGCTGCAATTGGCAGAAATCAGCTCCTTTGGCCTGAAATTGCTTTTAATCGAATAAAAAGTTACAGTCTTGATTTCTGGCTAAATAAAACCTGTTGCAATGATATTTCCATGCTGAACTGAGTTGTTCTGTGTCAAATATGAAGGCAAACCCACTTCCCTTCCAGTATTTTGTTGCAATTGGCAAAAATCAGCTCCTTTGGCCTGAAAATGCTTTTAATCGAATAAAAACTTACTCTCTTGATTTCTCGCTAAATAAAAGCTGTTGCAATGACATTTCCATGCTGAACTGAGTTGTTCTGGGTCAAATATGAAGGCAAACCCACTTTCTTTTCAGTATTTTGCTGCAATAGGCAGAAACACGCGTATTTGCTCCTTTGGCCTGAAAATACTTTTAATCGATTAAAAAGTTACTCTCTTCATTTCTGGCTAAATAAACGCTGTTACAATGATATTTCCATGCTGAACTGAGTTGTTCTGGGTCAAATATGAAGGCAAACCCACTTTCCTTTCAGTATGTTGCTGCAATTGGCAGAAATCAGCTCCTTTGGCCTGAAAATGCTTTATGCGCATCAAAACTTACAGTCTTGATTTCTGGCTAAATAAAAGCTGTTGCAATGATATTTCCATGCTGAACTGAGTTTTTCTGGGTCAAATATGAAGGCAAACCCACTTTCCTTCCAGTATTTTGCTGCAATTGGCAGAAATCAGCTCCTTTGGCCTGAAAATGCTTTTAATCGAATAAAAACTTACTCTCTTGATTTCTGGCTAAATAAAAGCTGTTGCAATGATATTTCCATGCTGAACTGAGTTGTTCTGGGTCAAATATGAAGGCAAACCCACTTTCCTTCCAGTATTTTGCTGCAATTGGCAGAAATCAGCTCCTTTGGCCTGAAAATACTTTTATTCGAATAAAAACTTAATCTCTTGATTTCTGGCTAAATAAAAGCTGTTGCAATGATATTTCCATGCTGAACTGAGTTGTTCTGGGTCAAATATGAAGGCAAACCCACTTTCCTTTCAGTATGTTGCTGCAATTGGCAGAAATCAGCTCCTTTGGCCTGAAAATGCTTTTAATCAAATAAAAAGTTACTCTCTTGATTTCTGGCTAAATAAACGCTGTTGCCATGATATTTCCATGCTGAACTGAGTTGTTCTGGGTAAAATATGAAGGCAAACCCACTTTCCTTTCAGTATTTTGCTGCAATTGGCAGAAACAAGCATATTTGCTCATTTGGCCTGAAAATGCTTTTAAGCGCATAAAAACTTACACTCTTGATTTCTGGCTAAATAAAAGCTGTTGCAATGATATTTCCATGCTGAACTGAGTTGTTCTGGGTCAAATATGAAGGCAAACCCACTTTCCTTTCAGTATGTTGCTGCAATTGGTAGAAATCAGCTCCTATGGCCTGAAAATGCTTTTAATCGAATAAAAACTTACTCTCTTGATTTCTGGCTAAATAAAAGCTGTTGCAATGATATTTCCATGCTGAACTGAGTTGTTCTGGGTCAAATATGAAGGCAAACCCACTTTCCTTTTAGTATTTTGCTGCAATTGGCAGAAATCAGCTCCTTTGGCCTGAAAATGCTTTTAATTGAATAAAAACTTACTCTCTTGATTTCTGGCTAAATAAAAGCTGTTGCAATGATATTTCCATGCTGATCTGAGTTGTTCTGAGTCAAATATGAAGGCAAACCCACTTCCCTTTCAGTATTTTGCTGCAATAGGCAGAAACACGCATATTTGCTACTTTGGCCTGAAAATGCTTTTAATCGATTAAAAAGTTACTCTCTTGATTTATGGCTAAATAAACGCTGTTGCAATGATATTTCCATGCTGAACTGAGTTGTTCTGGGTCAAATATGAAGGCAAACCCACTTTCCTTTCAGTATGTTGCTGCAATTGGTAGAAATCAGCTCCTATGGCCTGAAAATGCTTTTAATCGAATAAAAACTTACTCTCTTGATTTCTGGCTAAATAAAAGCTGTTGCAATGATATTTCCATGCTGAACTGAGTTGTTCTGGGTCAAATATGAAGGCAAACCCACTTTCCTTTTAGTATTTTGCTGCAATTGGCAGAAATCAGCTCCTTTGGCCTGAAAATGCTTTTAATTGAATAAAAACTTACTCTCTTGATTTCTGGCTAAATAAAAGCTGTTGCAATGATATTTCCATGCTGATCTGAGTTGTTCTGAGTCAAATATGAAGGCAAACCCACTTCCCTTTCAGTATTTTGCTGCAATAGGCAGAAACACGCATATTTGCTACTTTGGCCTGAAAATGCTTTTAATCGATTGAAAAGTTACTCTCTTGATTTATGGCTAAATAAACGCTGTTGCAATGATATTTCCATGCTGAACTGAGTTGTTCTGGGTCAAATATGAAGGCAAACCCACTTTCCTTTCAGTATATTGCTGCAATTTGTAGAAATCAGCTTCTTTTGGCCTGAAAATGCTTTTAATCGAATAAAAACTTACTCTCTTGATTTATGGCTAAATAAACGCTGTTGCACTGATATTTCCATGCTGAACTGAGTTGTTCTGGGTCAAATATGAAGGCAAACCCACTTTCCTTTCAGTATGTTGCTGCAATTGGTAGAAATCAGCTCCTATGGCCTGAAAATGCATTTAATCGAATAAAAACTTACTCTCTTGATTTCTGGCTAAATAAAAGCTGTTGCAATGATATTTCCATGCTGAACTGAGTTGTTCTGGGTCAAATATGAAGGCAAACCCACTTTCCTTTTAGTATTTTGCTGCAATTGGCAGAAATCAGCTCCTTTGGCCTGAAAATGCTTTTAATTGAATAAAAACTTACTCTCTTGATTTCTGGCTAAATAAAAGCTGTTGCAATGATATTTCCATGCTGATCTGAGTTGTTCTGAGTCAAATATGAAGGCAAACCCACTTCCCTTTCAGTATTTTGCTGCAATAGGCAGAAACACGCATATTTGCTACTTTGGCCTGAAAATGCTTTTAATCGATTGAAAAGTTACTCTCTTGATTTATGGCTAAATAAACGCTGTTGCAATGATATTTCCATGCTGAACTGAGTTGTTCTGGGTCAAATATGAAGGCAAACCCACTTTCCTTTCAGTATATTGCTGCAATTTGTAGAAATCAGCTTCTTTTGGCCTGAAAATGCTTTTAATCGAATAAAAAGTTACTCTCTTGATTTCTAGCTAATTAAACGCTGTTGCAATGATATTTTCATGCTGAACTGAGTTTTTCTGGGTCAAATATGAAGGCAAAACCACTTTCCTTCCAATATTTTGCTGCAATTGGCAGAAATCAGCTCCTTTGGCCTGACAATGCTTTTAATCGAATAAAAACTTACTCTCTTGATTTCTGGGTAAATAAAAGCTGTTGCAATGATATTTCCATGGTGAACTGAGTTGTTCTGTGTAAAATATGAAGGCAAACCCACTTTCCTTTTAGTATTTTGCTGCAATTGGCAGAAATCAGCTCCTTTGGCCTAAAAATGCTTTTAATTGAATAAAAACTTACTCTCTTGATTTCTGGCTAAATAAAAGCTGTTGCAATGATATTTCCATACTGAACTGAGTTGTTCTGGGTCAAATATGAAGGCAAACCCACTTTCCTTTCAGTATGTTGCTGCAATTGGCAGAAATCAGCTCCTTTGGCCTGAAAATGCTTTTAAGCGCATCAAAACTTACAGTCTTGATTTCTGGCTAAAAAAAAGCTGTTGCAATGATATTTCCATGCTGAACTGAGTTGTTCTGGGTCAAATATGAAGGCAAACCCACTTTCCTTTCAGTATTTTGCTGCAATAGTCAAAAACACGCATATTTGTTGCTTTGGCCTGAAATTGCTTTTAATCGAATAAAAAGTTACAGTCTTGATTTCTGGCTAAATAAAACCTGTTGCAATGATATTTCCATGCTGAACTGAGTTGTTCTGGGTCAAATATGAAGGCAAACCCACTTCCCTTCCAGTATTTTGTTGCAATTGGCAGAAATCAGCTCCTTTGGCCTGAAAATGCTTTTAATCGAATAAAAACTTACTCTCTTGATTTCTGGCTAAATAAAAGCTGTTGCAATGATATTTCCATGCTGAACTGAGTTGTTCTGGGTCAAATATGAAGGCAAACCCACTCTCCTTGCAGTATTTTGCTGCAATTGGCAGAAATCAACTCCTTTGGCCTGAAAATGCTTTTAATCGATTAAAAAGTTACTCTCTTGATTTATGGCTAAATAAACGCTGTTGCAATGATATTTCCATGCTGAACTGAGTTGTTCTGGGTCAAATATGAAGGCAAACCCACTTTCCTTTCAGTATATTGCTGCAATTTGTAGAAATCAGCTTCTTTTGGCCTGAAAATGCTTTTAATCGAATAAAAACTTACTCTCTTGATTTCTGGCTAAATAAAAGCTGTTGCAATGATATTTCCATGCTGAACTGAGTTGTTCTGGGTCAAATATGAAGGCAAACCCACTTTCCTTTCAGTATTTTGCTGCATTAGGCAGAAACACGCATATTTGCTACTTTGGCCTGAAAATGCTTTTAATCGATTAAAAAGTTACTCTCTTGATTTATGGCTAAATAAACGCTGTTGCAATGATATTTCCATGCTGAACTGAGTTGTTCTGGGTCAAATATGAAGGCAAACCCACTTTCCTTCCAGTATTTTGCTGCAATTGGCAGAAATCAGCTCCTTTGACCTGAAAATGCTTTTAATTGAATAAAAACTTACTTTCTTGATTTCTGGCTAAATAAAAGCTTTTGCAATTATATTTCCATGCTGAACTGAGTTGTTCTGGGTCAAAAATGAAGGCAAACCCACTTTCCTTTCAGTATTTTGCTGCAATAGGCAGAAACACGCATATTTGTTCCTTTGGCCTGAAAATGCTTTTAATCGAATAAAAAGTTACTCTCTTGATTTATAGCTAATTAAACGCTGTTGCAATGATATTTCCATGCTGAACTGAGTTTTTCTGGGTCAAATATGAAGGCAAAACCACTTTCCTTCCAATATTTTGCTGCAATTGGCAGTAATCAGCTCCTTTGGCCTGACAATGCTTTTAATCGAATAAAAACTTACTCTCTTGATTTCTGGGTAAATAAAAGCTGTTGCAATGATATTTCCATGGTGAACTGAGTTGTTCTGTGTCAAATATGAAGGCAAACCCACTTTCCTTTTAGTATTTTGCTGCAATTGGCAGAAATCAGCTCCTTTGGCCTAAAAATGCTTTTAATTGAATAAAAACTTACTCTCTTGATTTCTGGCTAAATAAAAGCTGTTGCAATGATATTTCCATACTGAACTGAGTTGTTCTGGGTCAAATATGAAGGCAAACCCACTTTCCTTTCAGTATTTTGCTGCAATAGGCAAAAACACGCATATTTGTTGCTTTGGCCTGAAATTGCTTTTAATCGAGTAAAAAGTTACTCTCTTGATTTCTGGCTAAATAAAAGCTGTTGCAATGATATTTCCATGCTGAACTGAGTTGTTCTGGGTCAAATATGAAGGCAAACCCACTTTCCTTTCAGTATGTTGCTGAAATTGGCAGAAATCAGCTCCTTTGTCCTGAAAATGCTTTTAAGCGCATCAAAACTTACAGTCTTGATTTATGGCTAAAAATAAGCTGTTGCAATGATATTTCCATGCTGAACTGAGTTGTTCTGGGTCAAATATGAAGGTAAACCCACTTTCCTTTCAGTATTTTGCTGCAATAGTCAAAAACACGCATATTTGTTGCTTTGGCCTGAAATTGCTTTTAATCGAATAAAAAGTTACAGTCTTGATTTCTGGCTAAATAAAACCTGTTGCAATGATATTTCCATGCTGAACTGAGTTGTTCTGGGTCAAATATGAAGGCAAACCCACTTCCCTTCCAGTATTTTGTTGCAATTGGCAAAAATCAGCTCCTTTGGCCTGAAAATGCTTTTAATCGAATAAAAACTTACTCTCTTGATTTCTGGCTAAATAAAAGCTGTTGCAATGATATTTCCATGCTGAACTGAGTTGTTCTGGGTCAAATATGAAGGCAAACCCACTTTCTTTTCAGTATTTTGCTGCAATAGGCAGAAACACGCGTATTTGCTCCTTTGGCCTGAAAATACTTTTAATCGATTAAAAAGTTACTCTCTTCATTTCTGGCTAAATAAACGCTGTTACAATGATATTTCCATGCTGAACTGAGTTGTTCTGGGTCAAATATGAAGGCAAACCCACTTTCCTTTCAGTATTTTGCTGCAATTGGCAGAAACAAGCATATTTGCTCATTCGGCCTGAAAATGCTTTTAAGCGCATAAAAACTTACACTCTTGATTTCTGGCTAAATAAAAGCTGTTGCAATGATATTTCCATGCTGAACTGAGTTGTTCTGGGTCAAATATGAAGGCAAACCCACTTTCCTTTCAGTATGTTGCTGCAATTGGCAGAAATCAGCTCATTTGGCCTGAAAATGCTTTTAAGCGCATAAAAACTTACACTCTTGATTTCTGGCTAAATAAAAGCTGTTGCAATGATATTTCCATGCTGAACTGAGTTTTTCTGGGTCAAATATGAAGGCAAACCCACTTTCCTTCCAGTATTTTGCTGCAATTGGCAGAAATCAGCTCCTTTGGCCTGAAAATGCTTTTAATCGAATAAAAACTTACTCTCTTGATTTCTGGCTAAATAAAAGCTGTTGCAATGATATTTCCATGCTGAACTGAGTTGTTCTGGGTCAAATATGAAGGCAAACCCACTTTCCTTCCAGTATTTTGCTGCAATTGGCAGAAATCAGCTCCTTTGGCCTGAAAATACTTTTATTCGAAAAAAAACTTAATCTCTTGATTTCTGGCTAAATAAAAGCTGTTGCAATGATATTTCCATGCTGAACTGAGTTGTTCTGGGTCAAATATGAAGGCAAACCCACTTTCCTTCCAGTATTTTGCTGCAATTGGCAGAAATCAGCTCCTTTGGCCTGAAAATGCTTTTAATCGAATAAAAACTTACTCTCTTGATTTCTGGCTAAATAAAAGCTGTTGCAATGATATTTCCATGCTGAACTGAGTTGTTCTGGGTCAAATATGAAGGCAAACCCACTTTCCTTTCAGTATTTTTCTGCAATTGGCAGAAATCAGCTCATTTGGCTTGAAAATGCTTTTAAGCGCATAAAAACTTACACTCTTGATTTCTGGCTAAATAAAAGCTGTTGCAATGATATTTCCATGCTGAACTGAGTTGTTCTGGGTCAAATATGAAGGCAAACCCACTTTCCTTTCAGTATTTTGCTGCAATTTGCAGAAACAAGCATATTTGCTAATTTGGCCTGAAAATGCTTTTAAGTGCATAGAAACTTAGACTCTTAATTTCTGGCTAAATAAAAGCTGTTGCAATGATATTTCCATGCTGAACTGAGTTGTTCTGGGTCAAAAATGAAGGCAAACCCACTTTACTTTCAGTATTTTGCTGCAATTGGCAGAAACAAGCAGATTTGCTAATTTGGCCTGAAAATGCTTTTAAGCGCATAAAAAAATACACTCTTGATTTCTGGCTAAATAAAAGCTGTTGCAATGATATTTCCATGCTGAACTGAGTTGTTCTGGGTCAAATATGAAGGGAAACCCACTTTCCATCCAGTATTTTGCTGCAATTGGTAGAAACACGCATATTCGCTCATATGCCTGAAAATGCTTTTAAGCGCAAATAAAAACTTACACTCTTGATTTCTGGCTAAATAAAAGCTGTTGCAATGATATTTCCATGCTGAACTGAGTTGTTCTGGGTCAAAAATGAAGGCAAACCCACTTTCCTTTTAGTATTTTGCTGCAATTGGCAGAAATCAGCTCCTTTGGCCTAAAAATGCTTTTAAGAGCATCAAAACTTACAGTCTTGATTTTTGGCTAAATAAAAGCTGTTGCAATGATATTTCCATGCTGAACTGAGTTGTTCTGGGTCAAATATGAAGGCAAACCCACTTTCCTTCCAGTATTTTGCTGCAATTGGCAGAAATCAGCTCCTTTGGCCTGAAAATGCTTTTAATCGAATAAAACTTAATCTCTTGATTTCTGGCTAAATAAAAGCTGTTGCAATGATATTTCCATGCTGAACTGAGTTGTTCTGGGTCAAATATGAAGGCAAACCCACTTTCCTTTCAGTATTTTGCTACAATAGGCAGAAACACGCATATTTGTTCTTTTGGCCTGAAAATGCTTTTAATCGAATAAAAAGTTACTCTCTTGATTTCTGGCTAAATAAACGCTGTTGCAATGATATTTCCATGCTGAACTGAGTTGTTCTGGGTCAAATATGAAGGCAAACCCCCTTTCCTTTCAGTATTTTGCTACAATAGGCAGAAACACGCATATTTGCTACTTTGGCCTGAACATGCTTTTAATCGATTAAAAAGTTACTCTCTTGAGTTATGGCTAAATAAACGCTGTTGCAATGATATTTCCATGCTGAACTGAGTTGTTCTGGTCAAATATGAAGGCAAACCCACTTTCCTTTCAGTATGTTGCTGCAATTGGTAGAAATCAGCTCCTTTGGCCTGACAATGCTTTTAATCGAATAAAAACTTACTCTCTTGATTTCGGGCTAAATAAAAGCTGTTGCAATGATATTTCCATGCTGAACTGAGTTGTTCTGGGTCAAATATGAAGGCAAACCCACTTTCCTTTCAGTATTTTGCTGCAATTGGCAGAAATCAGCTCATTTGGCCTGAAAATGCTTTTAAGCACATAAAAACTTACACTCTTGATTTCTGGCTAAATAAAAGCTGTTGCAATAATATTTCCATGCTGAACTGAGTTGTTCTGGGTCAAATATGAAGGCAAACCCACTTTCCTTTCAGTATTTTGCTGCAATTGGCAGAAACAAGCATATTTGCTCATTCGGCCTGAAAATGCTTTTAAGCGCATAAAAACTTACTCTCTTGATTTCTGGCTAAATAACAGCTGTTGCAATGATATTTCCATGCTGAACTGAGTTGTTCTCTATCAAATATGAAGGCAAACCCACTTTCCTTTCAGTATGTTGCTGCAATTGGCAGAAATCAGCTCCTTTGGCCTGAAAATGCTTTTAAGCCCATCAAAACTTACAGTCTTGATTTCTGGCTAAATAAAAGCTGTTGCAATGATATTTCCATGCTGAACTGAGTTGTTCTGGGTCAAATATGAAGGCAAACCCACTTTCCTTCCAGTATTTTGTTGCAATTGGCAGAAATCAGCTCCTTTGGCCTGAAAATGCTTTTAATCGAATAAAAACTTACTCTCTTGATTTCTGGCTAAATAAAAGCTGTTGCAATGATATTTCCATGCTGAACTGAGTTGTTCTGGGTCAAATATGAAGGCAAACCCACTCTCCTTGCAGTATTTTGCTGCAATTGGCAGAAATCAACTCCTTTGGCCTGAAAATGCTTTTAATCGATTAAAAAGTTACTCTCTTGATTTATGGCTAAATAAACGCTGTTGCAATGATATTTCCATGCTGAACTGAGTTGTTCTGGGTCAAATATGAAGGCAAACCCACTTTCCTTTCAGTATATTGCTGCAATTTGTAGAAATCAGCTTCTTTTGGCCTGAAAATGCTTTTAATCGAATAAAAACTTACTCTCTTGATTTCTGGCTAAATAAAAGCTGTTGCAATGATATTTCCATGCTGAACTGAGTTGTTCTGGGTCAAATATGAAGGCAAACCCACTTTCCTTTCAGTATTTTGCTGCATTAGGCAGAAACACGCATATTTGCTACTTTGGCCTGAAAATGCTTTTAATCGATTAAAAAGTTACTCTCTTGATTTATGGCTAAATAAACGCTGTTGCAATGATATTTCCATGCTGAACTGAGTTGTTCTGGGTCAAATATGAAGGCAAACCCACTTTCCTTCCAGTATTTTGCTGCAATTGGCAGAAATCAGCTCCTTTGACCTGAAAATGCTTTTAATTGAATAAAAACTTACTTTCTTGATTTCTGGCTAAATAAAAGCTTTTGCAATTATATTTCCATGCTGAACTGAGTTGTTCTGGGTCAAAAATGAAGGCAAACCCACTTTCCTTTCAGTATTTTGCTGCAATAGGCAGAAACACGCATATTTGTTCCTTTGGCCTGAAAATGCTTTTAATCGAATAAAAAGTTACTCTCTTGATTTATAGCTAATTAAACGCTGTTGCAATGATATTTCCATGCTGAACTGAGTTTTTCTGGGTCAAATATGAAGGCAAAACCACTTTCCTTCCAATATTTTGCTGCAATTGGCAGTAATCAGCTCCTTTGGCCTGACAATGCTTTTAATCGAATAAAAACTTACTCTCTTGATTTCTGGGTAAATAAAAGCTGTTGCAATGATATTTCCATGGTGAACTGAGTTGTTCTGTGTCAAATATGAAGGCAAACCCACTTTCCTTTTAGTATTTTGCTGCAATTGGCAGAAATCAGCTCCTTTGGCCTGAAAATACTTTTATTCGAAAAAAAACTTAATCTCTTGATTTCTGGCTAAATAAAAGCTGTTGCAATGATATTTCCATGCTGAACTGAGTTGTTCTGGGTCAAATATGAAGGCAAACCCACTTTCCTTCCAGTATTTTGCTGCAATTGGCAGAAATCAGCTCCTTTGGCCTGAAAATGCTTTTAATCGAATAAAAACTTACTCTCTTGATTTCTGGCTAAATAAAAGCTGTTGCAATGATATTTCCATGCTGAACTGAGTTGTTCTGGGTCAAATATGAAGGCAAACCCACTTTCCTTCCAGTATTTTGCTGCAATTGGCAGAAATCAGCTCCTTTGGCCTGAAAATACTTTTATTCGAATAAAAACTTAATCTCTTTATTTCTGGCTAAATAAAAGCTGTTGCAATGATATTTCCATGCTGAACTGAGTTGTTCTGGGTCAAATATGAAGGCAAACCCACTTTCCTTTCAGTATTTTGCTGCAATTGGCAGAAACAAGCATATTTGCTCATTCGGCCTGAAAATGCTTTTAAGCGCATAAAAACTTACACTCTTGATTTCTGGCTAAATAAAAGCTGTTGCAATGATATTTCCATGCTGAACTGAGTTGTTCTGGGTCAAATATGAAGGCAAACCCACTTTCCTTTCAGTATTTTTCTGCAATTGGCAGAAATCAGCTCATTTGGCTTGAAAATGCTTTTAAGCGCATAAAAACTTACACTCTTGATTTCTGGCTAAATAAAAGCTGTTGCAATGATATTTCCATGCTGAACTGAGTTGTTCTGGGTCAAATATGAAGGCAAACCCACTTTCCTTTCAGTATTTTGCTGCAATTTGCAGAAACAAGCATATTTGCTAATTTGGCCTGAAAATGCTTTTAAGTGCATAGAAACTTAGACTCTTAATTTCTGGCTAAATAAAAGCTGTTGCAATGATATTTCCATGCTGAACTGAGTTGTTCTGGGTCAAAAATGAAGGCAAACCCACTTTACTTTCAGTATTTTGCTGCAATTGGCAGAAACAAGCAGATTTGCTAATTTGGCCTGAAAATGCTTTTAAGCGCATAAAAAAATACACTCTTGATTTCTGGCTAAATAAAAGCTGTTGCAATGATATTTCCATGCTGAACTGAGTTGTTCTGGGTCAAATATGAAGGGAAACCCACTTTCCATCCAGTATTTTGCTGCAATTGGTAGAAACACGCATATTCGCTCATATGCCTGAAAATGCTTTTAAGCGCAAATAAAAACTTACACTCTTGATTTCTGGCTAAATAAAAGCTGTTGCAATGATATTTCCATGCTGAACTGAGTTGTTCTGGGTCAAAAATGAAGGCAAACCCACTTTCCTTTTAGTATTTTGCTGCAATTGGCAGAAATCAGCTCCTTTGGCCTAAAAATGCTTTTAAGAGCATCAAAACTTACAGTCTTGATTTTTGGCTAAATAAAAGCTGTTGCAATGATATTTCCATGCTGAACTGAGTTGTTCTGGGTCAAATATGAAGGCAAACCCACTTTCCTTCCAGTATTTTGCTGCAATTGGCAGAAATCAGCTCCTTTGGCCTGAAAATGCTTTTAATCGAATAAAACTTAATCTCTTGATTTCTGGCTAAATAAAAGCTGTTGCAATGATATTTCCATGCTGAACTGAGTTGTTCTGGGTCAAATATGAAGGCAAACCCACTTTCCTTTCAGTATTTTGCTACAATAGGCAGAAACACGCATATTTGTTCTTTTGGCCTGAAAATGCTTTTAATCGAATAAAAAGTTACTCTCTTGATTTCTGGCTAAATAAACGCTGTTGCAATGATATTTCCATGCTGAACTGAGTTGTTCTGGGTCAAATATGAAGGCAAACCCCCTTTCCTTTCAGTATTTTGCTACAATAGGCAGAAACACGCATATTTGCTACTTTGGCCTGAACATGCTTTTAATCGATTAAAAAGTTACTCTCTTGAGTTATGGCTAAATAAACGCTGTTGCAATGATATTTCCATGCTGAACTGAGTTGTTCTGGTCAAATATGAAGGCAAACCCACTTTCCTTTCAGTATGTTGCTGCAATTGGTAGAAATCAGCTCCTTTGGCCTGACAATG
Organism: Channa argus; assembly: GCF_033026475.1. NCBI lineage: Eukaryota > Metazoa > Chordata > Actinopteri > Anabantiformes > Channidae > Channa > Channa argus. The sequence continues at coordinate 445,864 of NW_027125245.1, read as the reverse complement.
CTTTTAATCGAATAAAAACTTACTCTCTTGATTTCGGGCTAAATAAAAGCTGTTGCAATGATATTTCCATGCTGAACTGAGTTGTTCTGGGTCAAATATGAAGGCAAACCCACTTTCCTTTCAGTATTTTGCTGCAATTGGCAGAAATCAGCTCATTTGGCCTGAAAATGCTTTTAAGCACATAAAAACTTACACTCTTGATTTCTGGCTAAATAAAAGCTGTTGCAATAATATTTCCATGCTGAACTGAGTTGTTCTGGGTCAAATATGAAGGCAAACCCACTTTCCTTTCAGTATTTTGCTGCAATTGGCAGAAACAAGCATATTTGCTCATTCGGCCTGAAAATGCTTTTAAGCGCATAAAAACTTACTCTCTTGATTTCTGGCTAAATAACAGCTGTTGCAATGATATTTCCATGCTGAACTGAGTTGTTCTCTATCAAATATGAAGGCAAACCCACTTTCCTTTCAGTATGTTGCTGCAATTGGCAGAAATCAGCTCCTTTGGCCTGAAAATGCTTTTAAGCCCATCAAAACTTACAGTCTTGATTTCTGGCTAAATAAAAGCTGTTGCAATGATATTTCCATGCTGAACTGAGTTGTTCTGGTCAAATATGAAGGCAAACCCACTTTCCTTCCAATATATTGCTGCAATTGGCAGAAATCAGCTCCTTTGGCCTGACAATGCTTTTAATCGAATAAAAACTTACTCTCTTGATTTCTGGCTAAATAAAAGCTGTTGCAATGATATTTCCATGCTGAACTGAGTTGTTCTGGGTCAAATATGAAGGCAAACCCACTTTCCTTCCAGTATTTTGTTGCAATTGGCAGAAATCAGCTCCTTTGGCCTGAAAATGCTTTTAATCGAATAAAAACTTACTCTCTTGATTTCTGGCTAAATAAAAGCTGTTGCAATGATATTTCCATGCTGAACTGAGTTGTTCTGGGTCAAATATGAAGGCAAACCCACTCTCCTTGCAGTATTTTGCTGCAATTGGCAGAAATCAACTCCTTTGGCCTGAAAATGCTTTTAATCGATTAAAAAGTTACTCTCTTGATTTATGGCTAAATAAACGCTGTTGCAATGATATTTCCATGCTGAACTGAGTTGTTCTGGGTCAAATATGAAGGCAAACCCACTTTCCTTTCAGTATATTGCTGCAATTTGTAGAAATCAGCTTCTTTTGGCCTGAAAATGCTTTTAATCGAATAAAAACTTACTCTCTTGATTTCTGGCTAAATAAAAGCTGTTGCAATGATATTTCCATGCTGAACTGAGTTGTTCTGGGTCAAATATGAAGGCAAACCCACTTTCCTTTCAGTATTTTGCTGCATTAGGCAGAAACACGCATATTTGCTACTTTGGCCTGAAAATGCTTTTAATCGATTAAAAAGTTACTCTCTTGATTTATGGCTAAATAAACGCTGTTGCAATGATATTTCCATGCTGAACTGAGTTGTTCTGGGTCAAATATGAAGGCAAACCCACTTTCCTTCCAGTATTTTGCTGCAATTGGCAGAAATCAGCTCCTTTGACCTGAAAATGCTTTTAATTGAATAAAAACTTACTTTCTTGATTTCTGGCTAAATAAAAGCTTTTGCAATTATATTTCCATGCTGAACTGAGTTGTTCTGGGTCAAAAATGAAGGCAAACCCACTTTCCTTTCAGTATTTTGCTGCAATAGGCAGAAACACGCATATTTGTTCCTTTGGCCTGAAAATGCTTTTAATCGAATAAAAAGTTACTCTCTTGATTTATAGCTAATTAAACGCTGTTGCAATGATATTTCCATGCTGAACTGAGTTTTTCTGGGTCAAATATGAAGGCAAAACCACTTTCCTTCCAATATTTTGCTGCAATTGGCAGTAATCAGCTCCTTTGGCCTGACAATGCTTTTAATCGAATAAAAACTTACTCTCTTGATTTCTGGGTAAATAAAAGCTGTTGCAATGATATTTCCATGGTGAACTGAGTTGTTCTGTGTCAAATATGAAGGCAAACCCACTTTCCTTTTAGTATTTTGCTGCAATTGGCAGAAATCAGCTCCTTTGGCCTGAAAATACTTTTATTCGAAAAAAAACTTAATCTCTTGATTTCTGGCTAAATAAAAGCTGTTGCAATGATATTTCCATGCTGAACTGAGTTGTTCTGGGTCAAATATGAAGGCAAACCCACTTTCCTTCCAGTATTTTGCTGCAATTGGCAGAAATCAGCTCCTTTGGCCTGAAAATGCTTTTAATCGAATAAAAACTTACTCTCTTGATTTCTGGCTAAATAAAAGCTGTTGCAATGATATTTCCATGCTGAACTGAGTTGTTCTGGGTCAAATATGAAGGCAAACCCACTTTCCTTCCAGTATTTTGCTGCAATTGGCAGAAATCAGCTCCTTTGGCCTGAAAATACTTTTATTCGAATAAAAACTTAATCTCTTTATTTCTGGCTAAATAAAAGCTGTTGCAATGATATTTCCATGCTGAACTGAGTTGTTCTGGGTCAAATATGAAGGCAAACCCACTTTCCTTTCAGTATTTTGCTGCAATTGGCAGAAACAAGCATATTTGCTCATTCGGCCTGAAAATGCTTTTAAGCGCATAAAAACTTACACTCTTGATTTCTGGCTAAATAAAAGCTGTTGCAATGATATTTCCATGCTGAACTGAGTTGTTCTGGGTCAAATATGAAGGCAAACCCACTTTCCTTTCAGTATTTTTCTGCAATTGGCAGAAATCAGCTCATTTGGCTTGAAAATGCTTTTAAGCGCATAAAAACTTACACTCTTGATTTCTGGCTAAATAAAAGCTGTTGCAATGATATTTCCATGCTGAACTGAGTTGTTCTGGGTCAAATATGAAGGCAAACCCACTTTCCTTTCAGTATTTTGCTGCAATTTGCAGAAACAAGCATATTTGCTAATTTGGCCTGAAAATGCTTTTAAGTGCATAGAAACTTAGACTCTTAATTTCTGGCTAAATAAAAGCTGTTGCAATGATATTTCCATGCTGAACTGAGTTGTTCTGGGTCAAAAATGAAGGCAAACCCACTTTACTTTCAGTATTTTGCTGCAATTGGCAGAAACAAGCAGATTTGCTAATTTGGCCTGAAAATGCTTTTAAGCGCATAAAAAAATACACTCTTGATTTCTGGCTAAATAAAAGCTGTTGCAATGATATTTCCATGCTGAACTGAGTTGTTCTGGGTCAAATATGAAGGGAAACCCACTTTCCATCCAGTATTTTGCTGCAATTGGTAGAAACACGCATATTCGCTCATATGCCTGAAAATGCTTTTAAGCGCAAATAAAAACTTACACTCTTGATTTCTGGCTAAATAAAAGCTGTTGCAATGATATTTCCATGCTGAACTGAGTTGTTCTGGGTCAAAAATGAAGGCAAACCCACTTTCCTTTTAGTATTTTGCTGCAATTGGCAGAAATCAGCTCCTTTGGCCTAAAAATGCTTTTAAGAGCATCAAAACTTACAGTCTTGATTTTTGGCTAAATAAAAGCTGTTGCAATGATATTTCCATGCTGAACTGAGTTGTTCTGGGTCAAATATGAAGGCAAACCCACTTTCCTTCCAGTATTTTGCTGCAATTGGCAGAAATCAGCTCCTTTGGCCTGAAAATGCTTTTAATCGAATAAAACTTAATCTCTTGATTTCTGGCTAAATAAAAGCTGTTGCAATGATATTTCCATGCTGAACTGAGTTGTTCTGGGTCAAAAATGAAGGCAAACCCACTTTCCTTTAAGTATTTTGCTGCAATTGGCAGAAACAAGCATATTTGCTCATTCGGCGAAGAAATGCTTTTAAGCGCATAAAAACATACACTCTTGATTTCTGGCTAAATAAAAGCTGTTGCAATGATATTTCCATGCTGAACTGAGTTGTTCTGGGTCAAAAATGAAGGCAAACCCACTTTCCTTTCAGTATTTCGCTGCAATTGGCAGAAACAAGCATATTTGCTCATTCGGCCTGAAAATGCTTTTAATTGAATAAAAACTTACTCTCTTGATTTCTGGCTAAATAAAAGCTGTTGCAATGATATTTCCATGCTGAACTGAGTTGTTCTGGGTCAAATATGAAGGCAAACCCACTTTCCTTCCAATATTTTGCTGCAATTGGCAGAAATCAGCTCCTTTGGCCTGACAATGCTTTTAATCGAATAAAAACTTACTCTCTTGATTTCTGGGTAAATAAAAGCTGTTGCAATGATATTTCCATGGTGAATTGAGTTGTTCTGTGTCAAATATAAAGGCAAACCCACTTTCCTTTTAGTATTTTGCTGCAATTGGCAGAAATCAGCTCCTTTGGCCTGAAAATGCTTTTAGCGCATCAAAACTTACAGTCTTGATTTCTGGCTAAATAAAAGCTGTTGCAATGATATTTCCATGCTGAACTGAGTTGTTCTGGGTCAAATATGAAGGCAAACCCACTTTCCTTCCAGTATTTTTCTGCAATTGGCAGAAATCAGCTCCTTTGGCCTGAAAATGCTTTTAATCGAATAAAAACTTACTCTCTTGAATTCTGGCTAAATAAAAGCTGTTGCAATGATATTTCCATGCTGAACTGAGTAGTTCTGGGTCAAATATGAAGGCAAACCCACTTTCCTTCCAGTATATTGCTGCAATTGGCAGAAATCAGCTCATTTGGCCTGAAAATGCTTTTAATCGATTAAAAAGTTACTCTCTTGATTTATGGCTAAATAAACGCTGTTGCAATGATATTTCCATGCTGAACTGAGTTGTTTTGGGTCAAATATGAAGGCAAACCCACTTTCCTTTCAGTATGTTGCTGCAATTGGTAGAAATCAGCTCCTTTGGCCTGAAAATGCTTTTAATCGAATAAAAACTTACTCTCTTGTGTTCTGGCTAAATAAAAGCTGTTGCAATGATATTTCCATGCTGAACTGAGTTGTTCTGGGTCAAATATGAAGGCAAACCCACTTTCCCTTCAGTATTTTGCTGCAATTGGCAGAAATCAGCTCGTTTGACCTGAAAATGCTTTTAAGCGCTTAAAAACTTACACTCTTGATATCTGGCTAAATAAAAGCTGTTGCAATGATATTTCCATGCTGAACTGAGTTGTTCTGGGTCAAATATGAAGGCAAACCCACTTTCCTTTCAGTATGTTGCTGCAATTGGTAGAAATCAGCTCCTTTAGCCTGACAATGCTTTTAAGCGCATCAAAACTTACAGTCTTGATTTCTGGCTAAATAAAAGCTGTTGCAATGATATTTCCATGCTGAACTGAGTTGTTCTGGGTCAAATATGAATGCAAACCCACTTCCCTTCCAGTATTTTGTTGCAATTGGCAGAAATCAGCTCCTTTGGCCTGAAAATGCTTTTAATCGAATAAAAACTTACTCTCTTGATTTCTGGCTAAATAAAAGCTGTTGCAATGATATTTCCATGCTGAACTGAGTTGTTCTGGGTCAAATATGAAGGCAAACCCACTTTCCTTCCAATATTTTGCTGCAATTGGCAGAAATCAGCTCCTTTGGCCTGACAATGCTTTTAATCGAATAAAAACTTACTCTCTTGATTTCTGGCTAAATAAAAGCTGTTGCAATGATATTTCCATACTGAACTGAGTTGTTCTGGGTCAAATATGAAGGCAAACCCACTTTCCTTTCAGTATTTTGCTGCAATAGGCAAAAACACGCATATTTGTTGCTTTGGCCTGAAATTGCTTTTAATCGAATAAAAAGTTACTCTCTTGATTTTTAGCTAAATAAACGCTGTTGCAATGATATTTCCATGCTGAACTGAGTTGTTCTGGGTCAAATATGAAGGCAAACCCACTTTCCTTTCAGTATTTTGCTGCAATTGGCAGAAACAAGCATATTTGCTCATTCGGCCTGAAAATGCTTTTAAGCGCATAAAAACTTACACTCTTGATTTCTGGCTAAATAAAAGCTGTTGCAATGATATTTCCATGCTGAACTGAGTTGTTCTGGGTCAAAAATGAAGGCAAACCCACTTTCCTTTCAGTATTTCGCTGCAATTGGCAGAAACAAGCATATTTGCTCATTCGGCCTGAAAATGCTTTTAATTGAATAAAAACTTACTCTCTTGATTTCTGGCTAAATAAAAGCTGTTGCAATGATATTTCCATGCTGAACTGAGTTGTTCTGGGTCAAATATGAAGGCAAACCCACTTTCCTTCCAATATTTTGCTGCAATTGGCAGAAATCAGCTCCTTTGGCCTGACAATGCTTTTAATCGAATAAAAACTTACTCTCTTGATTTCTGGGTAAATAAAAGCTGTTGCAATGATATTTCCATGGTGAATTGAGTTGTTCTGTGTCAAATATAAAGGCAAACCCACTTTCCTTTTAGTATTTTGCTGCAATTGGCAGAAATCAGCTCCTTTGGCCTGAAAATGCTTTTAGCGCATCAAAACTTACAGTCTTGATTTCTGGCTAAATAAAAGCTGTTGCAATGATATTTCCATGCTGAACTGAGTTGTTCTGGGTCAAATATGAAGGCAAACCCACTTTCCTTCCAGTATTTTTCTGCAATTGGCAGAAATCAGCTCCTTTGGCCTGAAAATGCTTTTAATCGAATAAAAACTTACTCTCTTGAATTCTGGCTAAATAAAAGCTGTTGCAATGATATTTCCATGCTGAACTGAGTAGTTCTGGGTCAAATATGAAGGCAAACCCACTTTCCTTCCAGTATATTGCTGCAATTGGCAGAAATCAGCTCCTTTGGCCTAAAAATGCTTTTAAGAGCATCAAAACTTACAGTCTTGATTTTTGGCTAAATAAAAGCTGTTGCAATGATATTTCCATGCTGAACTGAGTTGTTCTGGGTCAAAAATGAAGGCAAACCCACTTTCCTTTTAGTATTTTGCTGCAATTGGCAGAAATCAGCTCCTTTGGCCTGAAAATGCTTTTAATTGAATAAAAACTTACTCTCTTGATTTCTGGTTAAATAAAAGCTGTTGCAATGATATTTCCATGCTGAACTGAGTTGTTCTGGGTCAAATATGAAGGCAAACCCACTTTCCTTCCAGTATTTTTCTGCAATTGGCAGAAATCAGCTCCTTTGGCCTGAAAATGCTTTTAATCGAATAAAAACTTACTCTCTTGATTTCTGGCTAAATAAAAGCTGTTGCAATGATATTTCCATGCTGAACTGAGTAGTTCTGGGTCAAATATGAAGGCAAACCCACTTTCCTTTCAGTATTTTGCTGCAATTGGCAGAAATCAGCTCATTTGGCCTGAAAATGCTTTTAAGCGCATAAAAACTTACACTCTTGATTTCTGGCTAAATAAAAGCTGTTGCAATGATATTTCCATGCTGAACTGAGTTGTTCTGGGTCAAATATGAAGGCAAACCCACTTTCCTTTCAGTATTTTGCTGCAATTGGCAGAAATCAGCTCATTTGGCCTGAAAATGCTTTTAAGCGCATAGAAACTTAGACTCTTAATTTCTGGCTAAATACAAGCTGTTGCAATGATATTTCCATGCTGAACTGAGTTGTTCTGGGTCAAAAATGAAGGCAAACCCACTTTCCTTTAAGTATTTTGCTGCAATTGGCAGAAACAAGCATATTTGCTCATTCGGCGAAGAAATGCTTTTAAGCGCATAAAAACATACACTCTTGATTTCTGGCTAAATAAAAGCTGTTGCAATGATATTTCCATGCTGAACTGAGTTGTTCTGGGTCAAAAATGAAGGCAAACCCACTTTCCTTTCAGTATTTCGCTGCAATTGGCAGAAACAAGCATATTTGCTCATTCGGCCTGAAAATGCTTTTAATTGAATAAAAACTTACTCTCTTGATTTCTGGCTAAATAAAAGCTGTTGCAATGATATTTCCATGCTGAACTGAGTTGTTCTGGGTCAAATATGAAGGCAAACCCACTTTCCTTCCAATATTTTGCTGCAATTGGCAGAAATCAGCTCCTTTGGCCTGACAATGCTTTTAATCGAATAAAAACTTACTCTCTTGATTTCTGGGTAAATAAAAGCTGTTGCAATGATATTTCCATGGTGAATTGAGTTGTTCTGTGTCAAATATAAAGGCAAACCCACTTTCCTTTTAGTATTTTGCTGCAATTGGCAGAAATCAGCTCCTTTGGCCTGAAAATGCTTTTAGCGCATCAAAACTTACAGTCTTGATTTCTGGCTAAATAAAAGCTGTTGCAATGATATTTCCATGCTGAACTGAGTTGTTCTGGGTCAAATATGAAGGCAAACCCACTTTCCTTCCAGTATTTTTCTGCAATTGGCAGAAATCAGCTCCTTTGGCCTGAAAATGCTTTTAATCGAATAAAAACTTACTCTCTTGAATTCTGGCTAAATAAAAGCTGTTGCAATGATATTTCCATGCTGAACTGAGTAGTTCTGGGTCAAATATGAAGGCAAACCCACTTTCCTTCCAGTATATTGCTGCAATTGGCAGAAATCAGCTCATTTGGCCTGAAAATGCTTTTAATCGATTAAAAAGTTACTCTCTTGATTTATGGCTAAATAAACGCTGTTGCAATGATATTTCCATGCTGAACTGAGTTGTTTTGGGTCAAATATGAAGGCAAACCCACTTTCCTTTCAGTATGTTGCTGCAATTGGTAGAAATCAGCTCCTTTGGCCTGAAAATGCTTTTAATCGAATAAAAACTTACTCTCTTGTGTTCTGGCTAAATAAAAGCTGTTGCAATGATATTTCCATGCTGAACTGAGTTGTTCTGGGTCAAATATGAAGGCAAACCCACTTTCCCTTCAGTATTTTGCTGCAATTGGCAGAAATCAGCTCGTTTGACCTGAAAATGCTTTTAAGCGCTTAAAAACTTACACTCTTGATATCTGGCTAAATAAAAGCTGTTGCAATGATATTTCCATGCTGAACTGAGTTGTTCTGGGTCAAATATGAAGGCAAACCCACTTTCCTTTCAGTATGTTGCTGCAATTGGTAGAAATCAGCTCCTTTAGCCTGACAATGCTTTTAAGCGCATCAAAACTTACAGTCTTGATTTCTGGCTAAATAAAAGCTGTTGCAATGATATTTCCATGCTGAACTGAGTTGTTCTGGGTCAAATATGAATGCAAACCCACTTCCCTTCCAGTATTTTGTTGCAATTGGCAGAAATCAGCTCCTTTGGCCTGAAAATGCTTTTAATCGAATACAAACTTACTCTCTTGATTTCTGGCTAAATAAAAGCTGTTGCAATGATATTTCCATGCTGAACTGAGTTGTTCTGGGTCAAATATGAAGGCAAACCCACTTTCCTTCCAATATTTTGCTGCAATTGGCAGAAATCAGCTCCTTTGGCCTGACAATGCTTTTAATCGAATAAAAACTTACTCTCTTGATTTCTGGCTAAATAAAAGCTGTTGCAATGATATTTCCATACTGAACTGAGTTGTTCTGGGTCAAATATGAAGGCAAACCCACTTTCCTTTCAGTATTTTGCTGCAATAGGCAAAAACACGCATATTTGTTGCTTTGGCCTGAAATTGCTTTTAATCGAATAAAAAGTTACTCTCTTGATTTTTAGCTAAATAAACGCTGTTGCAATGATATTTCCATGCTGAACTGAGTTGTTCTGGGTCAAATATGAAGGCAAACCCACTTTCCTTTCAGTATTTTGCTGCAATTGGCAGAAACAAGCATATTTGCTCATTCGGCCTGAAAATGCTTTTAAGCGCATAAAAACTTACACTCTTGATTTCTGGCTAAATAAAAGCTGTTGCAATGATATTTCCATGCTGAACTGAGTTGTTCTGGGTCAAATATGAAGGCAAACCCACTTTCCTTTCAGTATTTTGCTGCAATTGGCAGAAACAAGCATATTTGCTCATTCGGCCTGAAAATGCTTTTAAGCGCATAAAAACTTACACTCTTGATTTCTGGCTAAATAAAAGCTGTTGCAATGATATTTCCATGCTGAACTGAGTTGTTCTGGGTCAAATATGAAGGCAAACCCACTTTCCTTTCAGTATTTTGCTGCAATTGGCAGAAACAAGCATATTTGCTCATTCGGCCTGAAAATGCTTTTAAGCGCATAAAAACTTACACTCTTGATTTCTGGCTAAATAAAAGCTGTTGCAATGATATTTCCATGCTGAACTGAGTTGTTCTGGGTCAAATATGAAGGCAAACCCACTTTCCTTTCAGTATTTTGCTGCAATTGGCAGAAACAAGCATATTTGCTCATTCGGCCTGAAAATGCTTTTAAGCGCATAAAAACTTACACTCTTGATTTCTGGCTAAATAAAAGCTGTTGCAATGATATTTCCATGCTGAACTGAGTTGTTCTGCGTCAAATATGAAGGCAAACCCACTTTCCTTTCAGTATTTTGCTGCAATTGGCAGAAACAAGCATATTTGCTCATTCGGCCTGAAAATGCTTTTAAGCGCATAAAAACTTACACTCTTGATTTCTGGCTAAATAAAAGCTGTTGCAATGATATTTCCATGCTGAACTGAGTTGTTCTGGGTCAAATATGAAGGCAAACCCACTTTCCTTTCAGTATTTTGCTGCAATTGGCAGAAACAAGCATATTTGCTCATTCGGCCTGAAAAAACTGTTAAGCGCATAAAAACTTACACTCTTGATTTCTGGCTAATTAAAAGCTGTTGCAATGATATTTCCATGCTGAACTGAGTTATTCTGGGTCAAATATGAAGGCAAACCCACTTTCCTTTCAGTATTTTGCTGCAATTGGCAGAAATCAGCTCATTTTTCCTTGAAAATGCTTTTAAGCACATAAAAACTTACACTCTTGATTTCTGGCTAAATAAAAGCTGTTGCAATGATATTTCCATGCTGAACTGAGTTGTTCTGCGTCAAATATGAAGGCAAACCCACTTTCCTTTCAGTATTTTGCTGCAATTGGCAGAAACAAGCATATTTGCTCATTCGGCCTGAAAATGCTTTTAAGCGCATAAAAACTTACACTCTTGATTTCTGGCTAAATAAAAGCTGTTGCAATGATATTTCCATGCTGAACTGAGTTGTTCTGGGTCAAATATGAAGGCAAACCCACTTTCCTTTCAGTATTTTGCTGCAATTGGCAGAAACAAGCATATTTGCTCATTCGGCCTGAAAATGCTTTTAAGCGCATAAAAACTTACACTCTTGATTTCTGGCTAAATAAAAGCTGTTGCAATGATATTTCCATGCTGAACTGAGTTGTTCTGGGTCAAATATGAAGGCAAACCCACTTTCCTTTCAGTATTTTGCTGCAATTGGCAGAAACAAGCATATTTGCTCATTCGGCCTGAAAATGCTTTTAAGCGCATAAAAACTTACACTCTTGATTTCTGGCTAAATAAAAGCTGTTGCAATGATATTTCCATGCTGAACTGAGTTGTTCTGGGTCAAATATGAAGGCAAACCCACTTTCCTTTCAGTATTTTGCTGCAATTGGCAGAAACAAGCATATTTGCTCATTCGGCCTGAAAATGCTTTTAAGCGCATAAAAACTTACACTCTTGATTTCTGGCTAAATAAAAGCTGTTGCAATGATATTTCCATGCTGAACTGAGTTGTTCTGGGTCAAATATGAAGGCAAACCCACTTTCCTTTCAGTATTTTGCTGCAATTGGCAGAAACAAGCATATTTGCTCATTCGGCCTGAAAATGCTTTTAAGCGCATAAAAACTTACACTCTTGATTTCTGGCTAAATAAAAGCTGTTGCAATGATATTTCCATGCTGAACTGAGTTGTTCTGGGTCAAATATGAAGGCAAACCCACTTTCCTTTCAGTATTTTGCTGCAATTGGCAGAAACAAGCATATTTGCTCATTCGGCCTGAAAATGCTTTTAAGCGCATAAAAACTTACACTCTTGATTTCTGGCTAAATAAAAGCTGTTGCAATGATATTTCCATGCTGAACTGAGTTGTTCTGGGTCAAATATGAAGGCAAACCCACTTTCCTTTCAGTATTTTGCTGCAATTGGCAGAAATCAGCTCATTTGGCCTGAAAATGCTGTTAAGCACATAAAAACTTACACTCTTGATTTCTGGCTAAATAAAAGCTGTTGCAATGATATTTCCATGCTGAACTGAGTTGTTCTGGGTCAAATATGAAGGCAAACCCACTTTCCTTTCAGTATTTTGCTGCAATTGGCAGAAACAAGCATATTTGCTCATTCGGCCTGAAAATGCTTTTAAGCGCATAAAAACTTACACTCTTGATTTCTGGCTAAATAAAAGCTGTTGCAATGATATTTCCATGCTGAACTGAGTTGTTCTGGGTCAAATATGAAGGCAAACCCACTTTGCTTTCAGTATTTTGCTGCAATTGGCAGAAATCAGCTCATTTGGCCTGAAAATGCTTTTAAGCACATAAAAACTTACACTCTTGATTTCTGGCTAAATAAAAGCTGTTGCAATGATATTTCCATGCTGAACTGAGTTGTTCTGGGTCAAATATGAAGGCAAACCCACTTTGCTTTCAGTATTTTGCTGCAATTGGCAGAAATCAGCTCATTTGGCCTGAAAATGCTTTTAAGCGAATAAAAAGTTACTCTCTTGATTTCTGGCTAAATAACAGCTGTTGCAATGATATTTCCATGCTGAACTGAGTTGTTCTGGGTCAAATATGAAGGCAAACCCACTTTCCTTTCAGTATTTTGCTGCAATTGGCAGAAATCAGCTCATTCGGCCTGAAAATGCTTTTAAGCGCATAAAAACTTACACTCTTGATTTCTGGTTAAATAAAAGCTGTTGCAATGATATTTCCATGCTGAACTGAGTTGTTCTGGGTCAAATATGAAGGCAAACCCACTTTCCTTTCAGTATTTTGCTGCAATTGGCAGAAACAAGCATATTTGCTCATTCGGCCTGAAAATGCTTTTAAGCGCATAAAAACTTACACTCTTGATTTCTGGCTAAATAAAAGCTGTTGCAATGATATTTCCATGCTGAACTGAGTTGTTCTGGGTCAAATATGAAGGCAAACCCACTTTCCTTCAGTATTTTGCTGCAATTGGCAGAAATCAGCTCATTTGGCCTGAAAATGCTTTTAAGCACATAAAAACTTACACTCTTGATTTCTGGCTAAATAAAAGCTGTTGCAATGATATTTCCATGCTGAACTGAGTTGTTCTGGGTCAAATATGAAGGCAAACCCACTTTCCTTTCAGTATTTTGCTGCAATTGGCAGAAACAAGCATATTTGCTCATTCGGCCTGAAAATGCTTTTAAGCGCATAAAAACTTACACTCTTGATTTCTGGCTAAATAAGAGCTGTTGCAATGATATTTCCATGCTGAACTGAGTTGTTCTGGGTCAAATATGAAGGCAAACCCACTTTCCTTTCAGTATTTTGCTGCAATTGGCAGAAATCAGCTCATTTGGCCTGAAAATGCTTTTAAGCACATAAAAACTTACACTCTTGATTTCTGGCTAAATAAAAGCTGTTGCAATGATATTTCTATGCTGAACTGAGTTGTTCTGGGTCAAATATGAAGGCAAACCCACTTTCCTTTCAGTATTTTGCTGCAATTGGCAGAAACAAGCATATTTGCTCATTCGGCCTGAAAATGCTTTTAAGCGCATAAAAAATTACACTCTTGATTTCTGGCTAAATAAAAGCTGTTGCAATGATATTTCCATGCTGAACTGAGTTGTTCTGGGTCAAATATGAAGGCAAACCCACTTTCCTTTCAGTATTTTGCTGCAATTGGCAGAAACAAGTTTATTTGCTCATTCGGCCTGAAAATGCTTTTAAGCGCATAAAAACTTACACTCTTGATTTCTGGCTAAATAAAAGCTGTTGCAATGATATTTCCATGCTGAACTGAGTTGTTCTGGGTCAAATATGAAGGCAAACCCACTTTCCTTTCAGTATTTTGCTGCAATTGGCAGAAATCAGCTCATTCGGCCTGAAAATGCTTTTAAGCGCATAAAAACTTACACTCTTGATTTCTGGCTAAATAAAAGCTGTTGCAATGATATTTCCATGCTGAACTGAGTTGTTCTGGGTCAAATATGAAGGCAAACCCACTTTCCTTTCAGTATTTTGCTGCAATTGGCAGAAACAAGCATATTTGCTCATTCGGCCTGAAAATGCTTTTAAGCGCATAAAAACTTACACTCTTGATTTCTGGCTAAATAAAAGCTGTTGCAATGATATTTCCATGCTGAACTGAATTGTTCTGGGTCAAATATGAAGGCAAACCCACTTTCCTTTCAGTATTTTGCTGCAATTGGCAGAACTCAGCTCATTCGGCCTGAAAATGCTTTTAAGCGCATAAAAACTTACACTCTTGATTTCTGGTTAAATAAAAGCTGTTGCAATGATATTTCCATGCTGAACTGAGTTGTTCTGGGTCAAATATGAAGGCAAACCCACTTTCCTTTCAGTATTTTGCTGCAATTGGCAGAAACAAGCATATTTGCTCATTCGGCCTGAAAATGCTTTTAAGCGCATAAAAACTTACACTCTTGATTTCTGGCTAAATAAAAGCTGTTGCAATGATATTTCCATGCTGAACTGAGTTGTTCTGGGTCAAATATGAAGGCAAACCCACTTTCCTTTCAGTATTTTGCTGCAATTGGCAGAAACAAGCATATTTGCTCATTCGGCCTGAAAATGCTTTTAAGCGCATAAAAACTTACACTCTTGATTTCTGGCTAAATAAAAGCTGTTGCAATGATATTTCCATGCTGAACTGAGTTGTTCTGGGTCAAATATGAAGGCAAACCCACTTTCCTTTCAGTATTTTGCTGCAATTGGCAGAAATCAGCTCATTCGGCCTGAAAATGCTTTTAAGCGCATAAAAACTTACACTCTTGATTTCTGGTTAAATAAAAGCTGTTGCAATGATATTTCCATGCTGAACTGAGTTGTTCTGGGTCAAATATGAAGGCAAACCCACTTTCCTTTCAGTATTTTGCTGCAATTGGCAGAAACAAGCATATTTGCTCATTCGGCCTGAAAATGCTTTTAAGCGCATAAAAACTTACACTCTTGATTTCTGGCTAAATAAAAGCTGTTGCAATGATATTTCCATGCTGAACTGAGTTGTTCTGGGTCAAATATGAAGGCAAACCCACTTTCCTTCAGTATTTTGCTGCAATTGGCAGAAATCAGCTCATTTGGCCTGAAAATGCTTTTAAGCACATAAAAACTTACACTCTTGATTTCTGGCTAAATAAAAGCTGTTGCAATGATATTTCCATGCTGAACTGAGTTGTTCTGGGTCAAATATGAAGGCAAACCCACTTTCCTTTCAGTATTTTGCTGCAATTGGCAGAAACAAGCATATTTGCTCATTCGGCCTGAAAATGCTTTTAAGCGCATAAAAACTTACACTCTTGATTTCTGGCTAAATAAGAGCTGTTGCAATGATATTTCCATGCTGAACTGAGTTGTTCTGGGTCAAATATGAAGGCAAACCCACTTTCCTTTCAGTATTTTGCTGCAATTGGCAGAAACAAGCATATTTGCTCATTCGGCCTGAAAATGCTTTTAAGCGCATAAAAACTTACACTCTTGATTTCTGGCTAAATAAAAGCTGTTGCAATGATATTTCCATGCTGAACTGAGTTGTTCTGGGTCAAATATGAAGGCAAACCCACTTTCCTTTCAGTATTTTGCTGCAATTGGCAGAACTCAGCTCATTCGGCCTGAAAATGCTTTTAAGCGCATAAAAACTTACACTCTTGATTTCTGGTTAAATAAAAGCTGTTGCAATGATATTTCCATGCTGAACTGAGTTGTTCTGGGTCAAATATGAAGGCAAACCCACTTTCCTTTCAGTATTTTGCTGCAATTGGCAGAAACAAGCATATTTGCTCATTCGGCCTGAAAATGCTTTTAAGCGCATAAAAACTTACACTCTTGATTTCTGGCTAAATAAAAGCTGTTGCAATGATATTTCCATGCTGAACTGAGTTGTTCTGGGTCAAATATGAAGGCAAACCCACTTTCCTTTCAGTATTTTGCTGCAATTGGCAGAAACAAGCATATTTGCTCATTCGGCCTGAAAATGCTTTTAAGCGCATAAAAACTTACACTCTTGATTTCTGGCTAAATAAAAGCTGTTGCAATGATATTTCCATGCTGAACTGAGTTGTTCTGGGTCAAATATGAAGGCAAACCCACTTTCCTTTCAGTATTTTGCTGCAATTGGCAGAAATCAGCTCATTCGGCCTGAAAATGCTTTTAAGCGCATAAAAACTTACACTCTTGATTTCTGGTTAAATAAAAGCTGTTGCAATGATATTTCCATGCTGAACTGAGTTGTTCTGGGTCAAATATGAAGGCAAACCCACTTTCCTTTCAGTATTTTGCTGCAATTGGCAGAAACAAGCATATTTGCTCATTCGGCCTGAAAATGCTTTTAAGCGCATAAAAACTTACACTCTTGATTTCTGGCTAAATAAAAGCTGTTGCAATGATATTTCCATGCTGAACTGAGTTGTTCTGGGTCAAATATGAAGGCAAACCCACTTTCCTTCAGTATTTTGCTGCAATTGGCAGAAACAAGCATATTTGCTCATTCGGCCTGAAAATGCTTTTAAGCGCATAAAAACTTACACTCTTGATTTCTGGCTAAATAAGAGCTGTTGCAATGATATTTCCATGCTGAACTGAGTTGTTCTGGGTCAAATATGAAGGCAAACCCACTTTCCTTTCAGTATTTTGCTGCAATTGGCAGAAATCAGCTCATTTGGCCTGAAAATGCTTTTAAGCACATAAAAACTTACACTCTTGATTTCTGGCTAAATAAAAGCTGTTGCAATGATATTTCTATGCTGAACTGAGTTGTTCTGGGTCAAATATGAAGGCAAACCCACTTTCCTTTCAGTATTTTGCTGCAATTGGCAGAAACAAGCATATTTGCTCATTCGGCCTGAAAATGCTTTTAAGCGCATAAAAACTTACACTCTTGATTTCTGGCTAAATAAAAGCTGTTGCAATGATATTTCCATGCTGAACTGAGTTGTTCTGGGTCAAATATGAAGGCAAACCCACTTTCCTTTCAGTATTTTGCTGCAATTGGCAGAAACAAGTTTATTTGCTCATTCGGCCTGAAAATGCTTTTAAGCGCATAAAAACTTACACTCTTGATTTCTGGCTAAATAAAAGCTGTTGCAATGATATTTCCATGCTGAACTGAGTTGTTCTGGGTCAAATATGAAGGCAAACCCACTTTCCTTTCAGTATTTTGCTGCAATTGGCAGAAACAAGCATATTTGCTCATTCGGCCTGAAAATGCTTTTAAGCGCATAAAAACTTACACTCTTGATTTCTGGCTAAATAAAAGCTGTTGCAATGATATTTCCATGCTGAACTGAGTTGTTCTGGGTCAAATATGAAGGCAAACCCACTTTCCTTTCAGTATTTTGCTGCAATTGGCAGAAATCAGCTCATTTGGCCTGAAAATGCTTTTAAGCACATAAAAACTTACACTCTTGATTTCTGGCTAAACAAAAACTGTTGCAATGATATTTCCATGCTGAACTGAGTTGTTCTGGGTCAAATATGAAGGCAAACCCACTTTCCTTTCAGTATTTTGCTGCAATTGGCAGAAACAAGCATATTTGCTCATTCGGCCTGAAAATGCTTTTAAGCGCATAAAAACATACACTCTTGATTTCTGGCTAAATAAAAGCTGTTGCAATGATATTTCCATGCTGAACTGAGTTGTTCTGGGTCAAATATGAAGGCAAACCCACTTTCCTTTCAGTATTTTGCTGCAATTGGCAGAAATCAGCTCATTTGGCCTTAAAATGCTTTTAAGCACATAAAAACTTACACTCTTGATTTCTGGCTAAATAAAAGCTGTTGCAATGATATTTCCATGCTGAACTGAGTTGTTCTGGGTCAAATATGAAGGCAAACCCACTTTCCTTTCAGTATTTTGCTGCAATTGGCAGAAACAAGCATATTTGCTCATTCGGCCTGAAAATGCTTTTAAGCGCATAAAAACTTACACTCTTGATTTCTGGCTAAATAAAAGCTGTTGCAATGATATTTCCATGCTGAACTGAGTTGTTCTGGGTCAAATATGAAGGCAAACCCACTTTCCTTTCAGTATTTTGCTGCAATTGGCAGAAACAAGCATATTTGCTCATTCGGCCTGAAAATGCTTTTAAGCGCATAAAAACTTACACTCTTGATTTCTGGCTAAATAAAAGCTGTTGCAATGATATTTCCATGCTGAACTGAGTTGTTCTGGGTCAAATATGAAGGCAAACCCACTTTCCTTTCAGTATTTTGCTGCAATTGGCAGAAACAAGCATATTTGCTCATTCGGCCTGAAAATGCTTTTAAGCGCATAAAAACTTACACTCTTGATTTCTGGCTAAATAAGAGCTGTTGCAATGATATTTCCATGCTGAACTGAGTTGTTCTGGGTCAAATATGAAGGCAAACCCACTTTCCTTTCAGTATTTTGCTGCAATTGGCAGAAACAAGCATATTTGCTCATTCGGCCTGAAAATGCTTTTAAGCGCATAAAAACTTACACTCTTGATTTCTGGCTAAATAAGAGCTGTTGCAATGATATTTCCATGCTGAACTGAGTTGTTCTGGGTCAAATATGAAGGCAAACCCACTTTCCTTTCAGTATTTTGCTGCAATTGGCAGAAACAAGCATATTTGCTCATTCGGCCTGAAAATGCTTTTAAGCGCATAAAAACTTACACTCTTGATTTCTGGCTAAATAAAAGCTGTTGCAATGATATTTCCATGCTGAACTGAGTTGTTCTGGGTCAAATATGAAGGCAAACCCACTTTCCTTTCAGTATTTTGCTGCAATTGGCAGAAATCAGCTCATTTGGCCTGAAAATGCTTTTAAGCACATAAAAACTTACACTCTTGATTTCTGGCTAAATAAAAGCTGTTGCAATGATATTTCCATGCTGAACTGAGTTGTTCTGGGTCAAATATGAAGACAAACCCACTTTCCTTTCAGTATTTTGCTGCAATTGGCAGAAACAAGCATATTTGCTCATTCGGCCTGAAAATGCTTTTAAGCGCATAAAAACTTACACTCTTGATTTCTGGCTAAATAAGAGCTGTTGCAATGATATTTCCATGCTGAACTGAGTTGTTCTGGGTCAAATATGAAGGCAAACCCACTTTCCTTTCAGTATTTTGCTGCAATTGGCAGAAACAAGCATATTTGCTCATTCGGCCTGAAAATGCTTTTAAGCGCATAAAAACTTACACTCTTGATTTCTGGCTAAATAAAAGCTGTTGCAATGATATTTCCATGCTGAACTGAGTTGTTCTGGGTCAAATATGAAGGCAAACCCACTTTCCTTTCAGTATTTTGCTGCAATTGGCAGAAACAAGCATATTTGCTCATTCGGCCTGAAAATGCTTTTAAGCGCATAAAAACTTACACTCTTGATTTCTGGCTAAATAAAAGCTGTTGCAATGATATTTCCATGCTGAACTGAGTTGTTCTGGGTCAAATATGAAGGCAAACCCACTTTCCTTTCAGTATTTTGCTGCAATTGGCAGAAATCAGCTCATTTGGCCTGAAAATGCTTTTAAGCACATAAAAACTTACACTCTTGATTTCTGGCTAAATAAAAGCTGTTGCAATGATATTTCCATGCTGAACTGAGTTGTTCTGGGTCAAATATGAAGACAAACCCACTTTCCTTTCAGTATTTTGCTGCAATTGGCAGAAACAAGCATATTTGCTCATTCGGCCTGAAAATGCTTTTAAGCGCATAAAAACTTACACTCTTGATTTCTGGCTAAATAAAAGCTGTTGCAATGATATTTCCATGCTGAACTGAGTTGTTCTGGGTCAAATATGAAGGCAAACCCACTTTCCTTTCAGTATTTTGCTGCAATTGGCAGAAACAAGTTTATTTGCTCATTCGGCCTGAAAATGCTTTTAAGCGCATAAAAACTTACACTCTTGATTTCTGGCTAAATAAAAGCTGTTGCAATGATATTTCCATGCTGAACTGAGTTGTTCTGGGTCAAATATGAAGGCAAACCCACTTTCCTTTCAGTATTTTGCTGCAATTGGCAGAAACAAGCATATTTGCTCATTCGGCCTGAAAATGCTTTTAAGCGCATAAAAACTTACACTCTTGATTTCTGGCTAAATAAAAGCTGTTGCAATGATATTTCCATGCTGAACTGAGTTGTTCTGGGTCAAATATGAAGGCAAACCCACTTTCCTTTCAGTATTTTGCTGCAATTGGCAGAAATTAGCTCATTTGGCCTGAAAATGCTTTTAAGCACATAAAAACTTACACTCTTGATTTCTGGCTAAACAAAAACTGTTGCAATGATATTTCCATGCTGAACTGAGTTGTTCTGGGTCAAATATGAAGGCAAACCCACTTTCCTTTCAGTATTTTGCTGCAATTGGCAGAAACAAGCATATTTGCTCATTCGGCCTGAAAATGCTTTTAAGCGCATAAAAACATACACTCTTGATTTCTGGCTAAATAAAAGCTGTTGCAATGATATTTCCATGCTGAACTGAGTTGTTCTGGGTCAAATATGAAGGCAAACACACTTTCCTTTCAGTATTTTGCTGCAATTGGCAGAAATCAGCTCATTTGGCCTGAAAATGCTTTTAAGCACATAAAAACTTACACTCTTGATTTCTGGCTAAATAAAAGCTGTTGCAATGATATTTCCATGCTGAACTGAGTTGTTCTGGGTCAAATATGAAGGCAAACCCACTTTCCTTTCAGTATTTTGCTGCAATTGGCAGAAACAAGCATATTTGCTCATTCGGCCTGAAAATGCTTTTAAGCGCATAAAAACTTACACTCTTGATTTCTGGCTAAATAAAAGCTGTTGCAATGATATTTCCATGCTGAACTGAGTTGTTCTGGGTCAAATATGAAGGCAAACCCACTTTCCTTTCAGTATTTTGCTGCAATTGGCAGAAACAAGCATATTTGCTCATTCGGCCTGAAAATGCTTTTAAGCGCATAAAAACTTACACTCTTGATTTCTGGCTAAATAAAAGCTGTTGCAATGATATTTCCATGCTGAACTGAGTTGTTCTGGGTCAAATATGAAGGCAAACCCACTTTCCTTTCAGTATTTTGCTGCAATTGGCAGAAACAAGCATATTTGCTCATTCGGCCTGAAAATGCTTTTAAGCGCATAAAAACTTACACTCTTGATTTCTGGCTAAATAAGAGCTGTTGCAATGATATTTCCATGCTGAACTGAGTTGTTCTGGGTCAAATATGAAGGCAAACCCACTTTCCTTTCAGTATTTTGCTGCAATTGGCAGAAACAAGCATATTTGCTCATTCGGCCTGAAAATGCTTTTAAGCGCATAAAAACTTACACTCTTGATTTCTGGCTAAATAAGAGCTGTTGCAATGATATTTCCATGCTGAACTGAGTTGTTCTGGGTCAAATATGAAGGCAAACCCACTTTCCTTTCAGTATTTTGCTGCAATTGGCAGAAACAAGCATATTTGCTCATTCGGCCTGAAAATGCTTTTAAGCGCATAAAAACTTACACTCTTGATTTCTGGCTAAATAAAAGCTGTTGCAATGATATTTCCATGCTGAACTGAGTTGTTCTGGGTCAAATATGAAGGCAAACCCACTTTCCTTTCAGTATTTTGCTGCAATTGGCAGAAACAAGCATATTTGCTCATTCGGCCTGAAAATGCTTTTAAGCGCATAAAAACTTACACTCTTGATTTCTGGCTAAACAAAAACTGTTGCAATGATATTTCCATGCTGAACTGAGTTGTTCTGGGTCAAATATGAAGGCAAACCCACTTTCCTTTCAGTATTTTGCTGCAATTGGCAGAAACAAGCATATTTGCTCATTCGGCCTGAAAATGCTTTTAAGCGCATAAAAACATACACTCTTGATTTCTGGCTAAATAAAAGCTGTTGCAATGATATTTCCATGCTGAACTGAGTTGTTCTGGGTCAAATATGAAGGCAAACACACTTTCCTTTCAGTATTTTGCTGCAATTGGCAGAAATCAGCTCATTTGGCCTGAAAATGCTTTTAAGCACATAAAAACTTACACTCTTGATTTCTGGCTAAATAAAAGCTGTTGCAATGATATTTCCATGCTGAACTGAGTTGTTCTGGGTCAAATATGAAGGCAAACCCACTTTCCTTTCAGTATTTTGCTGCAATTGGCAGAAACAAGCATATTTGCTCATTCGGCCTGAAAATGCTTTTAAGCGCATAAAAACTTACACTCTTGATTTCTGGCTAAATAAAAGCTGTTGCAATGATATTTCCATGCTGAACTGAGTTGTTCTGGGTCAAATATGAAGGCAAACCCACTTTCCTTTCAGTATTTTGCTGCAATTGGCAGAAACAAGCATATTTGCTCATTCGGCCTGAAAATGCTTTTAAGCGCATAAAAACTTACACTCTTGATTTCTGGCTAAATAAAAGCTGTTGCAATGATATTTCCATGCTGAACTGAGTTGTTCTGGGTCAAATATGAAGGCAAACCCACTTTCCTTTCAGTATTTTGCTGCAATTGGCAGAAACAAGCATATTTGCTCATTCGGCCTGAAAATGCTTTTAAGCGCATAAAAACTTACACTCTTGATTTCTGGCTAAATAAGAGCTGTTGCAATGATATTTCCATGCTGAACTGAGTTGTTCTGGGTCAAATATGAAGGCAAACCCACTTTCCTTTCAGTATTTTGCTGCAATTGGCAGAAACAAGCATATTTGCTCATTCGGCCTGAAAATGCTTTTAAGCGCATAAAAACTTACACTCTTGATTTCTGGCTAAATAAGAGCTGTTGCAATGATATTTCCATGCTGAACTGAGTTGTTCTGGGTCAAATATGAAGGCAAACCCACTTTCCTTTCAGTATTTTGCTGCAATTGGCAGAAACAAGCATATTTGCTCATTCGGCCTGAAAATGCTTTTAAGCGCATAAAAACTTACACTCTTGATTTCTGGCTAAATAAAAGCTGTTGCAATGATATTTCCATGCTGAACTGAGTTGTTCTGGGTCAAATATGAAGGCAAACCCACTTTCCTTTCAGTATTTTGCTGCAATTGGCAGAAACAAGCATATTTGCTCATTCGGCCTGAAAATGCTTTTAAGCGCATAAAAACTTACACTCTTGATTTCTGGCTAAATAAGAGCTGTTGCAATGATATTTCCATGCTGAACTGAGTTGTTCTGGGTCAAATATGAAGGCAAACCCACTTTCCTTTCAGTATTTTGCTGCAATTGGCAGAAATCAGCTCATTTGGCCTGAAAATGCTTTTAAGCACATAAAAACTTACACTCTTGATTTCTGGCTAAATAAAAGCTGTTGCAATGATATTTCTATGCTGAACTGAGTTGTTCTGGGTCAAATATGAAGGCAAACCCACTTTCCTTTCAGTATTTTGCTGCAATTGGCAGAAACAAGCATATTTGCTCATTCGGCCTGAAAATGCTTTTAAGCGCATAAAAACTTACACTCTTGATTTCTGGCTAAATAAAAGCTGTTGCAATGATATTTCCATGCTGAACTGAGTTGTTCTGGGTCAAATATGAAGGCAAACCCACTTTCCTTTCAGTATTTTGCTGCAATTGGCAGAAACAAGTTTATTTGCTCATTCGGCCTGAAAATGCTTTTAAGCGCATAAAAACTTACACTCTTGATTTCTGGCTAAATAAAAGCTGTTGCAATGATATTTCCATGCTGAACTGAGTTGTTCTGGGTCAAATATGAAGGCAAACCCACTTTCCTTTCAGTATTTTGCTGCAATTGGCAGAAATCAGCTCATTTGGCCTGAAAATGCTTTTAAGCACATAAAAACTTACACTCTTGATTTCTGGCTAAATAAAAGCTGTTGCAATGATATTTCCATGCTGAACTGAGTTGTTCTGGGTCAAATATGAAGACAAACCCACTTTCCTTTCAGTATTTTGCTGCAATTGGCAGAAACAAGCATATTTGCTCATTCGGCCTGAAAATGCTTTTAAGCGCATAAAAACTTACACTCTTGATTTCTGGCTAAATAAGAGCTGTTGCAATGATATTTCCATGCTGAACTGAGTTGTTCTGGGTCAAATATGAAGGCAAACCCACTTTCCTTTCAGTATTTTGCTGCAATTGGCAGAAACAAGCATATTTGCTCATTCGGCCTGAAAATGCTTTTAAGCGCATAAAAACTTACACTCTTGATTTCTGGCTAAATAAAAGCTGTTGCAATGATATTTCCATGCTGAACTGAGTTGTTCTGGGTCAAATATGAAGGCAAACCCACTTTCCTTTCAGTATTTTGCTGCAATTGGCAGAAACAAGCATATTTGCTCATTCGGCCTGAAAATGCTTTTAAGCGCATAAAAACTTACACTCTTGATTTCTGGCTAAATAAAAGCTGTTGCAATGATATTTCCATGCTGAACTGAGTTGTTCTGGGTCAAATATGAAGGCAAACCCACTTTCCTTTCAGTATTTTGCTGCAATTGGCAGAAATCAGCTCATTTGGCCTGAAAATGCTTTTAAGCACATAAAAACTTACACTCTTGATTTCTGGCTAAATAAAAGCTGTTGCAATGATATTTCCATGCTGAACTGAGTTGTTCTGGGTCAAATATGAAGACAAACCCACTTTCCTTTCAGTATTTTGCTGCAATTGGCAGAAACAAGCATATTTGCTCATTCGGCCTGAAAATGCTTTTAAGCGCATAAAAACTTACACTCTTGATTTCTGGCTAAATAAGAGCTGTTGCAATGATATTTCCATGCTGAACTGAGTTGTTCTGGGTCAAATATGAAGGCAAACCCACTTTCCTTTCAGTATTTTGCTGCAATTGGCAGAAACAAGCATATTTGCTCATTCGGCCTGAAAATGCTTTTAAGCGCATAAAAACTTACACTCTTGATTTCTGGCTAAATAAAAGCTGTTGCAATGATATTTCCATGCTGAACTGAGTTGTTCTGGGTCAAATATGAAGGCAAACCCACTTTCCTTTCAGTATTTTGCTGCAATTGGCAGAAATCAGCTCATTTGGCCTGAAAATGCTTTTAAGCACATAAAAACTTACACTCTTGATTTCTGGCTAAATAAAAGCTGTTGCAATGATATTTCCATGCTGAACTGAGTTGTTCTGGGTCAAATATGAAGACAAACCCACTTTCCTTTCAGTATTTTGCTGCAATTGGCAGAAACAAGCATATTTGCTCATTCGGCCTGAAAATGCTTTTAAGCGCATAAAAACTTACACTCTTGATTTCTGGCTAAATAAAAGCTGTTGCAATGATATTTCCATGCTGAACTGAGTTGTTCTGGGTCAAATATGAAGGCAAACCCACTTTCCTTTCAGTATTTTGCTGCAATTGGCAGAAACAAGCATATTTGCTCATTCGGCCTGAAAATGCTTTTAAGCGCATAAAAACTTACACTCTTGATTTCTGGCTAAATAAAAGCTGTTGCAATGATATTTCCATGCTGAACTGAGTTGTTCTGGGTCAAATATGAAGGCAAACCCACTTTCCTTTCAGTATTTTGCTGCAATTGGCAGAAACAAGCATATTTGCTCATTCGGCCTGAAAATGCTTTTAAGCGCATAAAAACTTACACTCTTGATTTCTGGCTAAATAAAAGCTGTTGCAATGATATTTCCATGCTGAACTGAGTTGTTCTGGGTCAAATATGAAGGCAAACCCACTTTCCTTTCAGTATTTTGCTGCAATTGGCAGAAACAAGCATATTTGCTCATTCGGCCTGAAAATGCTTTTAAGCGCATAAAAACATACACTCTTGATTTCTGGCTAAATAAAAGCTGTTGCAATGATATTTCCATGCTGAACTGAGTTGTTCTGGGTCAAATATGAAGGCAAACCCACTTTCCTTTCAGTATTTTGCTGCAATTGGCAGAAACAAGCATATTTGCTCATTCGGCCTGAAAATGCTTTTAAGCGCATAAAAACTTACACTCTTGATTTCTGGCTAAATAAAAGCTGTTGCAATGATATTTCCATGCTGAACTGAGTTGTTCTGGGTCAAATATGAAGGCAAACCCACTTTCCTTTCAGTATTTTGCTGCAATTGGCAGAAACAAGCATATTTGCTCATTCGGCCTGAAAATGCTTTTAAGCGCATAAAAACTTACACTCTTGATTTCTGGCTAAATAAAAGCTGTTGCAATGATATTTCCATGCTGAACTGAGTTGTTCTGGGTCAAATATGAAGGCAAACCCACTTTCCTTTCAGTATTTTGCTGCAATTGGCAGAAATCAGCTCATTTGGCCTGAAAATGCTTTTAAGCGAATAAAAAGTTACTCTCTTGATTTCTGGCTAAATAACAGCTGTTGCAATGATATTTCCATGCTGAACTGAGTTGTTCTGGGTCAAATATGAAGGCAAACCCACTTTCCTTTCAGTATTTTGCTGCAATTGGCAGAAATCAGCTCATTCGGCCTGAAAATGCTTTTAAGCGCATAAAAACTTACACTCTTGATTTCTGGTTAAATAAAAGCTGTTGCAATGATATTTCCATGCTGAACTGAGTTGTTCTGGGTCAAATATGAAGGCAAACCCACTTTCCTTTCAGTATTTTGCTGCAATTGGCAGAAACAAGCATATTTGCTCATTCGGCCTGAAAATGCTTTTAAGCGCATAAAAACTTACACTCTTGATTTCTGGCTAAATAAAAGCTGTTGCAATGATATTTCCATGCTGAACTGAGTTGTTCTGGGTCAAATATGAAGGCAAACCCACTTTCCTTCAGTATTTTGCTGCAATTGGCAGAAATCAGCTCATTTGGCCTGAAAATGCTTTTAAGCACATAAAAACTTACACTCTTGATTTCTGGCTAAATAAAAGCTGTTGCAATGATATTTCCATGCTGAACTGAGTTGTTCTGGGTCAAATATGAAGGCAAACCCACTTTCCTTTCAGTATTTTGCTGCAATTGGCAGAAACAAGCATATTTGCTCATTCGGCCTGAAAATGCTTTTAAGCGCATAAAAACTTACACTCTTGATTTCTGGCTAAATAAGAGCTGTTGCAATGATATTTCCATGCTGAACTGAGTTGTTCTGGGTCAAATATGAAGGCAAACCCACTTTCCTTTCAGTATTTTGCTGCAATTGGCAGAAATCAGCTCATTTGGCCTGAAAATGCTTTTAAGCACATAAAAACTTACACTCTTGATTTCTGGCTAAATAAAAGCTGTTGCAATGATATTTCTATGCTGAACTGAGTTGTTCTGGGTCAAATATGAAGGCAAACCCACTTTCCTTTCAGTATTTTGCTGCAATTGGCAGAAACAAGCATATTTGCTCATTCGGCCTGAAAATGCTTTTAAGCGCATAAAAACTTACACTCTTGATTTCTGGCTAAATAAAAGCTGTTGCAATGATATTTCCATGCTGAACTGAGTTGTTCTGGGTCAAATATGAAGGCAAACCCACTTTCCTTTCAGTATTTTGCTGCAATTGGCAGAAACAAGTTTATTTGCTCATTCGGCCTGAAAATGCTTTTAAGCGCATAAAAACTTACACTCTTGATTTCTGGCTAAATAAAAGCTGTTGCAATGATATTTCCATGCTGAACTGAGTTGTTCTGGGTCAAATATGAAGGCAAACCCACTTTCCTTTCAGTATTTTGCTGCAATTGGCAGAAATCAGCTCATTCGGCCTGAAAATGCTTTTAAGCGCATAAAAACTTACACTCTTGATTTCTGGCTAAATAAAAGCTGTTGCAATGATATTTCCATGCTGAACTGAGTTGTTCTGGGTCAAATATGAAGGCAAACCCACTTTCCTTTCAGTATTTTGCTGCAATTGGCAGAAACAAGCATATTTGCTCATTCGGCCTGAAAATGCTTTTAAGCGCATAAAAACTTACACTCTTGATTTCTGGCTAAATAAAAGCTGTTGCAATGATATTTCCATGCTGAACTGAATTGTTCTGGGTCAAATATGAAGGCAAACCCACTTTCCTTTCAGTATTTTGCTGCAATTGGCAGAACTCAGCTCATTCGGCCTGAAAATGCTTTTAAGCGCATAAAAACTTACACTCTTGATTTCTGGTTAAATAAAAGCTGTTGCAATGATATTTCCATGCTGAACTGAGTTGTTCTGGGTCAAATATGAAGGCAAACCCACTTTCCTTTCAGTATTTTGCTGCAATTGGCAGAAACAAGCATATTTGCTCATTCGGCCTGAAAATGCTTTTAAGCGCATAAAAACTTACACTCTTGATTTCTGGCTAAATAAAAGCTGTTGCAATGATATTTCCATGCTGAACTGAGTTGTTCTGGGTCAAATATGAAGGCAAACCCACTTTCCTTTCAGTATTTTGCTGCAATTGGCAGAAACAAGCATATTTGCTCATTCGGCCTGAAAATGCTTTTAAGCGCATAAAAACTTACACTCTTGATTTCTGGCTAAATAAAAGCTGTTGCAATGATATTTCCATGCTGAACTGAGTTGTTCTGGGTCAAATATGAAGGCAAACCCACTTTCCTTTCAGTATTTTGCTGCAATTGGCAGAAATCAGCTCATTCGGCCTGAAAATGCTTTTAAGCGCATAAAAACTTACACTCTTGATTTCTGGTTAAATAAAAGCTGTTGCAATGATATTTCCATGCTGAACTGAGTTGTTCTGGGTCAAATATGAAGGCAAACCCACTTTCCTTTCAGTATTTTGCTGCAATTGGCAGAAACAAGCATATTTGCTCATTCGGCCTGAAAATGCTTTTAAGCGCATAAAAACTTACACTCTTGATTTCTGGCTAAATAAAAGCTGTTGCAATGATATTTCCATGCTGAACTGAGTTGTTCTGGGTCAAATATGAAGGCAAACCCACTTTCCTTCAGTATTTTGCTGCAATTGGCAGAAATCAGCTCATTTGGCCTGAAAATGCTTTTAAGCACATAAAAACTTACACTCTTGATTTCTGGCTAAATAAAAGCTGTTGCAATGATATTTCCATGCTGAACTGAGTTGTTCTGGGTCAAATATGAAGGCAAACCCACTTTCCTTTCAGTATTTTGCTGCAATTGGCAGAAACAAGCATATTTGCTCATTCGGCCTGAAAATGCTTTTAAGCGCATAAAAACTTACACTCTTGATTTCTGGCTAAATAAGAGCTGTTGCAATGATATTTCCATGCTGAACTGAGTTGTTCTGGGTCAAATATGAAGGCAAACCCACTTTCCTTTCAGTATTTTGCTGCAATTGGCAGAAACAAGCATATTTGCTCATTCGGCCTGAAAATGCTTTTAAGCGCATAAAAACTTACACTCTTGATTTCTGGCTAAATAAAAGCTGTTGCAATGATATTTCCATGCTGAACTGAGTTGTTCTGGGTCAAATATGAAGGCAAACCCACTTTCCTTTCAGTATTTTGCTGCAATTGGCAGAACTCAGCTCATTCGGCCTGAAAATGCTTTTAAGCGCATAAAAACTTACACTCTTGATTTCTGGTTAAATAAAAGCTGTTGCAATGATATTTCCATGCTGAACTGAGTTGTTCTGGGTCAAATATGAAGGCAAACCCACTTTCCTTTCAGTATTTTGCTGCAATTGGCAGAAACAAGCATATTTGCTCATTCGGCCTGAAAATGCTTTTAAGCGCATAAAAACTTACACTCTTGATTTCTGGCTAAATAAAAGCTGTTGCAATGATATTTCCATGCTGAACTGAGTTGTTCTGGGTCAAATATGAAGGCAAACCCACTTTCCTTTCAGTATTTTGCTGCAATTGGCAGAAACAAGCATATTTGCTCATTCGGCCTGAAAATGCTTTTAAGCGCATAAAAACTTACACTCTTGATTTCTGGCTAAATAAAAGCTGTTGCAATGATATTTCCATGCTGAACTGAGTTGTTCTGGGTCAAATATGAAGGCAAACCCACTTTCCTTTCAGTATTTTGCTGCAATTGGCAGAAATCAGCTCATTCGGCCTGAAAATGCTTTTAAGCGCATAAAAACTTACACTCTTGATTTCTGGTTAAATAAAAGCTGTTGCAATGATATTTCCATGCTGAACTGAGTTGTTCTGGGTCAAATATGAAGGCAAACCCACTTTCCTTTCAGTATTTTGCTGCAATTGGCAGAAACAAGCATATTTGCTCATTCGGCCTGAAAATGCTTTTAAGCGCATAAAAACTTACACTCTTGATTTCTGGCTAAATAAAAGCTGTTGCAATGATATTTCCATGCTGAACTGAGTTGTTCTGGGTCAAATATGAAGGCAAACCCACTTTCCTTCAGTATTTTGCTGCAATTGGCAGAAATCAGCTCATTTGGCCTGAAAATGCTTTTAAGCACATAAAAACTTACACTCTTGATTTCTGGCTAAATAAAAGCTGTTGCAATGATATTTCCATGCTGAACTGAGTTGTTCTGGGTCAAATATGAAGGCAAACCCACTTTCCTTTCAGTATTTTGCTGCAATTGGCAGAAACAAGCATATTTGCTCATTCGGCCTGAAAATGCTTTTAAGCGCATAAAAACTTACACTCTTGATTTCTGGCTAAATAAGAGCTGTTGCAATGATATTTCCATGCTGAACTGAGTTGTTCTGGGTCAAATATGAAGGCAAACCCACTTTCCTTTCAGTATTTTGCTGCAATTGGCAGAAATCAGCTCATTTGGCCTGAAAATGCTTTTAAGCACATAAAAACTTACACTCTTGATTTCTGGCTAAATAAAAGCTGTTGCAATGATATTTCTATGCTGAACTGAGTTGTTCTGGGTCAAATATGAAGGCAAACCCACTTTCCTTTCAGTATTTTGCTGCAATTGGCAGAAACAAGCATATTTGCTCATTCGGCCTGAAAATGCTTTTAAGCGCATAAAAACTTACACTCTTGATTTCTGGCTAAATAAAAGCTGTTGCAATGATATTTCCATGCTGAACTGAGTTGTTCTGGGTCAAATATGAAGGCAAACCCACTTTCCTTTCAGTATTTTGCTGCAATTGGCAGAAACAAGTTTATTTGCTCATTCGGCCTGAAAATGCTTTTAAGCGCATAAAAACTTACACTCTTGATTTCTGGCTAAATAAAAGCTGTTGCAATGATATTTCCATGCTGAACTGAGTTGTTCTGGGTCAAATATGAAGGCAAACCCACTTTCCTTTCAGTATTTTGCTGCAATTGGCAGAAACAAGCATATTTGCTCATTCGGCCTGAAAATGCTTTTAAGCGCATAAAAACTTACACTCTTGATTTCTGGCTAAATAAGAGCTGTTGCAATGATATTTCCATGCTGAACTGAGTTGTTCTGGGTCAAATATGAAGGCAAACCCACTTTCCTTTCAGTATTTTGCTGCAATTGGCAGAAATCAGCTCATTTGGCCTGAAAATGCTTTTAAGCACATAAAAACTTACACTCTTGATTTCTGGCTAAACAAAAACTGTTGCAATGATATTTCCATGCTGAACTGAGTTGTTCTGGGTCAAATATGAAGGCAAACCCACTTTCCTTTCAGTATTTTGCTGCAATTGGCAGAAACAAGCATATTTGCTCATTCGGCCTGAAAATGCTTTTAAGCGCATAAAAACATACACTCTTGATTTCTGGCTAAATAAAAGCTGTTGCAATGATATTTCCATGCTGAACTGAGTTGTTCTGGGTCAAATATGAAGGCAAACCCACTTTCCTTTCAGTATTTTGCTGCAATTGGCAGAAACAAGCATATTTGCTCATTCGGCCTGAAAATGCTTTTAAGCGCATAAAAACTTACACTCTTGATTTCTGGCTAAATAAAAGCTGTTGCAATGATATTTCCATGCTGAACTGAGTTGTTCTGGGTCAAATATGAAGGCAAACCCACTTTCCTTTCAGTATTTTGCTGCAATTGGCAGAAACAAGCATATTTGCTCATTCGGCCTGAAAATGCTTTTAAGCGCATAAAAACTTACACTCTTGATTTCTGGCTAAATAAAAGCTGTTGCAATGATATTTCCATGCTGAACTGAGTTGTTCTGGGTCAAATATGAAGGCAAACCCACTTTCCTTTCAGTATTTTGCTGCAATTGGCAGAAACAAGCATATTTGCTCATTCGGCCTGAAAATGCTTTTAAGCGCATAAAAACTTACACTCTTGATTTCTGGCTAAATAAGAGCTGTTGCAATGATATTTCCATGCTGAACTGAGTTGTTCTGGGTCAAATATGAAGGCAAACCCACTTTCCTTTCAGTATTTTGCTGCAATTGGCAGAAACAAGCATATTTGCTCATTCGGCCTGAAAATGCTTTTAAGCGCATAAAAACTTACACTCTTGATTTCTGGCTAAATAAGAGCTGTTGCAATGATATTTCCATGCTGAACTGAGTTGTTCTGGGTCAAATATGAAGGCAAACCCACTTTCCTTTCAGTATTTTGCTGCAATTGGCAGAAACAAGCATATTTGCTCATTCGGCCTGAAAATGCTTTTAAGCGCATAAAAACTTACACTCTTGATTTCTGGCTAAATAAAAGCTGTTGCAATGATATTTCCATGCTGAACTGAGTTGTTCTGGGTCAAATATGAAGGCAAACCCACTTTCCTTTCAGTATTTTGCTGCAATTGGCAGAAATCAGCTCATTTGGCCTGAAAATGCTTTTAAGCACATAAAAACTTACACTCTTGATTTCTGGCTAAATAAAAGCTGTTGCAATGATATTTCCATGCTGAACTGAGTTGTTCTGGGTCAAATATGAAGACAAACCCACTTTCCTTTCAGTATTTTGCTGCAATTGGCAGAAACAAGCATATTTGCTCATTCGGCCTGAAAATGCTTTTAAGCGCATAAAAACTTACACTCTTGATTTCTGGCTAAATAAGAGCTGTTGCAATGATATTTCCATGCTGAACTGAGTTGTTCTGGGTCAAATATGAAGGCAAACCCACTTTCCTTTCAGTATTTTGCTGCAATTGGCAGAAACAAGCATATTTGCTCATTCGGCCTGAAAATGCTTTTAAGCGCATAAAAACTTACACTCTTGATTTCTGGCTAAATAAAAGCTGTTGCAATGATATTTCCATGCTGAACTGAGTTGTTCTGGGTCAAATATGAAGGCAAACCCACTTTCCTTTCAGTATTTTGCTGCAATTGGCAGAAACAAGCATATTTGCTCATTCGGCCTGAAAATGCTTTTAAGCGCATAAAAACTTACACTCTTGATTTCTGGCTAAATAAAAGCTGTTGCAATGATATTTCCATGCTGAACTGAGTTGTTCTGGGTCAAATATGAAGGCAAACCCACTTTCCTTTCAGTATTTTGCTGCAATTGGCAGAAATCAGCTCATTTGGCCTGAAAATGCTTTTAAGCACATAAAAACTTACACTCTTGATTTCTGGCTAAATAAAAGCTGTTGCAATGATATTTCCATGCTGAACTGAGTTGTTCTGGGTCAAATATGAAGACAAACCCACTTTCCTTTCAGTATTTTGCTGCAATTGGCAGAAACAAGCATATTTGCTCATTCGGCCTGAAAATGCTTTTAAGCGCATAAAAACTTACACTCTTGATTTCTGGCTAAATAAGAGCTGTTGCAATGATATTTCCATGCTGAACTGAGTTGTTCTGGGTCAAATATGAAGGCAAACCCACTTTCCTTTCAGTATTTTGCTGCAATTGGCAGAAACAAGCATATTTGCTCATTCGGCCTGAAAATGCTTTTAAGCGCATAAAAACTTACACTCTTGATTTCTGGCTAAATAAAAGCTGTTGCAATGATATTTCCATGCTGAACTGAGTTGTTCTGGGTCAAATATGAAGGCAAACCCACTTTCCTTTCAGTATTTTGCTGCAATTGGCAGAAATCAGCTCATTTGGCCTGAAAATGCTTTTAAGCACATAAAAACTTACACTCTTGATTTCTGGCTAAATAAAAGCTGTTGCAATGATATTTCCATGCTGAACTGAGTTGTTCTGGGTCAAATATGAAGACAAACCCACTTTCCTTTCAGTATTTTGCTGCAATTGGCAGAAACAAGCATATTTGCTCATTCGGCCTGAAAATGCTTTTAAGCGCATAAA
Organism: Channa argus; assembly: GCF_033026475.1. Classification (NCBI taxonomy): domain Eukaryota; kingdom Metazoa; phylum Chordata; class Actinopteri; order Anabantiformes; family Channidae; genus Channa; species Channa argus. The sequence continues at coordinate 411,972 of NW_027125245.1, read as the reverse complement.
AACTTACACTCTTGATTTCTGGCTAAATAAAAGCTGTTGCAATGATATTTCCATGCTGAACTGAGTTGTTCTGGGTCAAATATGAAGGCAAACCCACTTTCCTTTCAGTATTTTGCTGCAATTGGCAGAAACAAGCATATTTGCTCATTCGGCCTGAAAATGCTTTTAAGCGCATAAAAACTTACACTCTTGATTTCTGGCTAAATAAAAGCTGTTGCAATGATATTTCCATGCTGAACTGAGTTGTTCTGGGTCAAATATGAAGGCAAACCCACTTTCCTTTCAGTATTTTGCTGCAATTGGCAGAAACAAGCATATTTGCTCATTCGGCCTGAAAATGCTTTTAAGCGCATAAAAACTTACACTCTTGATTTCTGGCTAAATAAAAGCTGTTGCAATGATATTTCCATTCTGAACTGAGTTGTTCTGGGTCAAATATGAAGGCAAACCCACTTTCCTTTCAGTATTTTGCTGCAATTGGCAGAAACAAGCATATTTGCTCATTCGGCCTGAAAATGCTTTTAAGCGCATAAAAACTTACACTCTTGATTTCTGGCTAAATAAAAGCTGTTGCAATGATATTTCCATGCTGAACTGAGTTGTTCTGGGTCAAATATGAAGGCAAACCCACTTTCCTTTCAGTATTTTGCTGCAATTGGCAGAAACAAGCATATTTGCTCATTCGGCCTGAAAATGCTTTTAAGCGCATAAAAACTTACACTCTTGATTTCTGGCTAAATAAAAGCTGTTGCAATGATATTTCCATGCTGAACTGAGTTGTTCTGGGTCAAATATGAAGGCAAACCCACTTTCCTTTCAGTATTTTGCTGCAATTGGCAGAAACAAGCATATTTGCTCATTCGGCCTGAAAATGCTTTTAAGCGCATAAAAACTTACACTCTTGATTTCTGGCTAAATAAAAGCTGTTGCAATGATATTTCCATGCTGAACTGAGTTGTTCTGGGTCAAATATGAAGGCAAACCCACTTTCCTTTCAGTATTTTGCTGCAATTGGCAGAAATCAGCTCATTTGGCCTGAAAATGCTTTTAAGCACATAAAAACTTACACTCTTGATTTCTGGCTAAATAAAAGCTATTGCAATGATATTTCCATGCTGAACTGAGTTGTTCTGGGTCAAATATGAAGGCAAACCCACTTTCCTTTCAGTATTTTGCTGCAATTGGCAGAAATCAGCTCATTTGGCCTGAAAATGCTTTTAAGCACATAAAAACTTACACTCTTGATTTCTGGCTAAATAAAAGCTGTTGCAATGATATTTCCATGCTGAACTGAGTTGTTCTGGGTCAAATATGAAGGCAAACCCACTTTCCTTTCAGTATTTTGCTGCAATTGGCAGAAACAAGCATATTTGCTCATTCGGCCTGAAAATGCTTTTAAGCGCATAAAAACTTACACTCTTGATTTCTGGCTAAATAAAAGCTGTTGCAATGATATTTCCATGCTGAACTGAGTTGTTCTGGGTCAAATATGAAGGCAAACCCACTTTCCTTTCAGTATTTTGCTGCAATTGGCAGAAATCAGCTCATTTGGCCTGAAAATGCTTTTAAGCACATAAAAACTTACACTCTTGATTTCTGGCTAAATAAAAGCTGTTGCAATGATATTTCCATGCTGAACTGAGTTGTTCTGGGTCAAATATGAAGGCAAACCCACTTTCCTTTCAGTATTTTGCTGCAATTGGCAGAAACAAGCATATTTGCTCATTCGGCCTGAAAATGCTTTTAAGCGCATAAAAACTTACACTCTTGATTTCTGGCTAAATAAAAGCTGTTGCAATGATATTTCCATGCTGAACTGAGTTGTTCTGGGTCAAATATGAAGGCAAACCCACTTTCCTTTCAGTATTTTGCTGCAATTGGCAGAAACAAGCATATTTGCTCATTCGGCCTGAAAATGCTTTTAAGCGCATAAAAACTTACACTCTTGATTTCTGGCTAAATAAAAGCTGTTGCAATGATATTTCCATGCTGAACTGAGTTGTTCTGGGTCAAATATGAAGGCAAACCCACTTTCCTTTCAGTATTTTGCTGCAATTGGCAGAAACAAGCATATTTGCTCATTCGGCCTGAAAATGCTTTTAAGCGCATAAAAACTTACACTCTTGATTTCTGGCTAAATAAAAGCTGTTGCAATGATATTTCCATGCTGAACTGAGTTGTTCTGGGTCAAATATGAAGGCAAACCCACTTTCCTTTCAGTATTTTGCTGCAATTGGCAGAAACAAGCATATTTGCTCATTCGGCCTGAAAATGCTTTTAAGCGCATAAAAACTTACACTCTTGATTTCTGGCTAAATAAAAGCTGTTGCAATGATATTTCCATGCTGAACTGAGTTGTTCTGGGTCAAATATGAAGGCAAACCCACTTTCCTTTCAGTATTTTGCTGCAATTGGCAGAAACAAGCATATTTGCTCATTCGGCCTGAAAATGCTTTTAAGCGCATAAAAACTTACACTCTTGATTTCTGGCTAAATAAAAGCTGTTGCAATGATATTTCCATGCTGAACTGAGTTGTTCTGGGTCAAATATGAAGGCAATCCCACTTTCCTTTCAGTATTTTGCTGCAATTGGCAGAAATCAGCTCATTTGGCCTGAAAATGCTTTTAAGCACATAAAAACTTACACTCTTGATCTCTGGCTAAATAAAAGCTGTTGCAATGATATGTCCATGCTGAACTGAGTTGTTCTGGGTCAAATATGAAGGCAAACCCACTTTCCTTTCAGTATTTTGCTGCAATTGGCAGAAACAAGCATATTTGCTCATTCGGCCTGAAAATGCTTTTAAGCGCATAAAAACTTACACTCTTGATTTCTGGCTAAATAAAAGCTGTTGCAATGATATTTCCATGCTGAACTGAGTTGTTCTGGGTCAAATATGAAGGCAAACCCACTTTCCTTTCAGTATTTTGCTGCAATTGGCAGAAACAAGCATATTTGCTCATTCGGCCTGAAAATGCTTTTAAGCGCATAAAAACTTACACTCTTGATTTCTGGCTAAATAAAAGCTGTTGCAATGATATTTCCATGCTGAACTGAGTTGTTCTGGGTCAAATATGAAGGCAAACCCACTTTCCTTTCAGTATTTTGCTGCAATTGGCAGAAACAAGCATATTTGCTCATTCGGCCTGAAAATGCTTTTAAGCGCATAAAAACTTACACTCTTGATTTCTGGCTAAATAAAAGCTGTTGCAATGATATTTCCATGCTGAACTGAGTTGTTCTGGGTCAAATATGAAGGCAAACCCACTTTCCTTTCAGTATTTTGCTGCAATTGGCAGAAACAAGCATATTTGCTCATTCGGCCTGAAAATGCTTTTAAGCGCATAAAAACTTACACTCTTGATTTCTGGCTAAATAAAAGCTGTTGCAATGATATTTCCATGCTGAACTGAGTTGTTCTGGGTCAAATATGAAGGCAAACCCACTTTCCTTTCAGTATTTTGCTGCAATTGGCAGAAACAAGCATATTTGCTCATTCGGCCTGAAAATGCTTTTAAGCGCATAAAAACTTACACTCTTGATTTCTGGCTAAATAAGAGCTGTTGCAATGATATTTCCATGCTGAACTGAGTTGTTCTGGGTCAAATATGAAGGCAAACCCACTTTCCTTTCAGTATTTTGCTGCAATTGGCAGAAATCAGCTCATTCGGCCTGAAAATGCTTTTTAAGCGCATAAAAACTTACACTCTTGATTTCTGGCTAAATAAAAGCTGTTGCAATGATATTTCCATGCTGAACTGAGTTGTTCTGGGTCAAATATGAAGGCAAACCCACTTTCCTTTCAGTATTTTTCTGCAATTGGCAGAAACAAGCATATTTGCTCATTCGGCCTGAAAATGCTTTTAAGCGCATAAAAACTTACACTCTTGATTTCTGGCTAAATAAAAGCTGTTGCAATGATATTTCCATGCTGAACTGAGTTGTTCTGGGTCAAATATGAAGGCAAACCCACTTTCCTTTCAGTATTTTGCTGCAATTGGCAGAAACAAGCATATTTGCTCATTCGGCCTGAAAATGCTTTTAAGCGCATAAAAACTTACACTCTTGATTTCTGGCTAAATAAAAGCTGTTGCAATGATATTTCCATGCTGAACTGAGTTGTTCTGGGTCAAATATGAAGGCAAACCCACTTTCCTTTCAGTATTTTGCTGCAATTGGCAGAAGAACAAGCATATTTGCTCATTCGGCCTGAAAATGCTTTTAAGCGCATAAAAACTTACACTCTTGATTTCTGGCTAAATAAAAGCTGTTGCAATGATATTTCCATGCTGAACTGAGTTGTTCTGGGTCAAATATGAAGGCAAACCCACTTTCCTTTCAGTATTTTGCTGCAATTGGCAGAAACAAGCATATTTGCTCATTCGGCCTGAAAATGCTTTTAAGCGCATAAAAACTTACACTCTTGATTTCTGGCTAAATAAAAGCTGTTGCAATGATATTTCCATGCTGAACTGAGTTGTTCTGGGTCAAATATGAAGGCAAACCCACTTTCCTTTCAGTATTTTGCTGCAATTGGCAGAAACAAGCATATTGCTCATTCGGCCTGAAAATGCTTTTAAGCGCATAAAAACTTACACTCTTGATTTCTGGCTAAATAAAAGCTGTTGCAATGATATTTCCATGCTGAACTGAGTTGTTCTGGGTCAAATATGAAGGCAATCCCACTTTCCTTTCAGTATTTTGCTGCAATTGGCAGAAATCAGCTCATTTGGCCTGAAAATGCTTTTAAGCACATAAAAACTTACACTCTTGATTTCTGGCTAAATAAAAGCTGTTGCAATGATATGTCCATGCTGAACTGAGTTGTTCTGGGTCAAATATGAAGGCAAACCCACTTTCCTTTCAGTATTTTGCTGCAATTGGCAGAAACAAGCATATTTGCTCATTCGGCCTGAAAATGCTTTTAAGCGCATAAAAACTTACACTCTTGATTTCTGGCTAAATAAAAGCTGTTGCAATGATATTTCCATGCTGAACTGAGTTGTTCTGGGTCAAATATGAAGGCAAACCCACTTTCCTTTCAGTATTTTGCTGCAATTGGCAGAAACAAGCATATTTGCTCATTCGGCCTGAAAATGCTTTTAAGCGCATAAAAACTTACACTCTTGATTTCTGGCTAAATAAAAGCTGTTGCAATGATATTTCCATGCTGAACTGAGTTGTTCTGGGTCAAATATGAAGGCAAACCCACTTTCCTTTCAGTATTTTGCTGCAATTGGCAGAAACAAGCATATTTGCTCATTCGGCCTGAAAATGCTTTTAAGCGCATAAAACTTACACTCTTGATTTCTGGCTAAATAAAAGCTGTTGCAATGATATTTCCATGCTGAACTGAGTTGTTCTGGGTCAAATATGAAGGCAAACCCACTTTCCTTTCAGTATTTTGCTGCAATTGGCAGAAACAAGCATATTTGCTCATTCGGCCTGAAAATGCTTTTAAGCGCATAAAAACTTACACTCTTGATTTCTGGCTAAATAAAAGCTGTTGCAATGATATTTCCATGCTGAACTGAGTTGTTCTGGGTCAAATATGAAGGCAAACCCACTTTCCTTTCAGTATTTTGCTGCAATTGGCAGAAACAAGCATATTTGCTCATTCGGCCTGAAAATGCTTTTAAGCGCATAAAAACTTACACTCTTGATTTCTGGCTAAATAAGAGCTGTTGCAATGATATTTCCATGCTGAACTGAGTTGTTCTGGGTCAAATATGAAGGCAAACCCACTTTCCTTTCAGTATTTTGCTGCAATTGGCAGAAATCAGCTCATTCGGCCTGAAAATGCTTTTAAGCGCATAAAAACTTACACTCTTGATTTCTGGCTAAATAAAAGCTGTTGCAATGATATTTCCATGCTGAACTGAGTTGTTCTGGGTCAAATATGAAGGCAAACCCACTTTCCTTTCAGTATTTTTCTGCAATTGGCAGAAACAAGCATATTTGCTCATTCGGCCTGAAAATGCTTTTAAGCGCATAAAAACTTACACTCTTGATTTCTGGCTAAATAAAAGCTGTTGCAATGATATTTCCATGCTGAACTGAGTTGTTCTGGGTCAAATATGAAGGCAAACCCACTTTCCTTTCAGTATTTTGCTGCAATTGGCAGAAACAAGCATATTTGCTCATTCGGCCTGAAAATGCTTTTAAGCGCATAAAAACTTACACTCTTGATTTCTGGCTAAATAAAAGCTGTTGCAATGATATTTCCATGCTGAACTGAGTTGTTCTGGGTCAAATATGAAGGCAAACCCACTTTCCTTTCAGTATTTTGCTGCAATTGGCAGAAACAAGCATATTTGCTCATTCGCCTGAAAATGCTTTTAAGCGCATAAAAACTTACACTCTTGATTTCTGGCTAAATAAAAGCTGTTGCAATGATATTTCCATGCTGAACTGAGTTGTTCTGGGTCAAATATGAAGGCAAACCCACTTTCCTTTCAGTATTTTGCTGCAATTGGCAGAAACAAGCATATTTGCTCATTCGGCCTGAAAATGCTTTTAAGCGCATAAAAACTTACACTCTTGATTTCTGGCTAAATAAAAGCTGTTGCAATGATATTTCCATGCTGAACTGAGTTGTTCTGGGTCAAATATGAAGGCAAACCCACTTTCCTTTCAGTATTTTGCTGCAATTGGCAGAAACAAGCATATTTGCTCATTCGGCCTGAAAATGCTTTTAAGCGCATAAAAACTTACACTCTTGATTTCTGGCTAAATAAAAGCTGTTGCAATGATATTTCCATGCTGAACTGAGTTGTTCTGGGTCAAATATGAAGGCAAACCCACTTTCCTTTCAGTATTTTGCTGCAATTGGCAGAAACAAGCATATTTGCTCATTCGGCCTGAAAATGCTTTTAAGCGCATAAAAACTTACACTCTTGATTTCTGGCTAAATAAAAGCTGTTGCAATGATATTTCCATGCTGAACTGAGTTGTTCTGGGTCAAATATGAAGGCAAACCCACTTTCCTTTCAGTATTTTGCTGCAATTGGCAGAAACAAGCATATTTGCTCATTCGGCCTGAAAATGCTTTTAAGCGCATAAAAACTTACACTCTTGATTTCTGGCTAAATAAAAGCTGTTGCAATGATATTTCCATGCTGAACTGAGTTGTTCTGGGTCAAATATGAAGACAAACCCACTTTCCTTTCAGTATTTTGCTGCAATTGGCAGAAACAAGCATATTTGCTCATTCGGCCTGAAAATGCTTTTAAGCGCATAAAAACTTACACTCTTGATTTCTGGCTAAATAAAAGCTGTTGCAATGATATTTCCATGCTGAACTGAGTTGTTCTGGGTCAAATATGAAGGCAAACCCACTTTCCTTTCAGTATTTTGCTGCAATTGGCAGAAACAAGCATATTTGCTCATTCGGCCTGAAAATGCTTTTAAGCGCATAAAAACTTACACTCTTGATTTCTGGTTAAATAAAAGCTGTTGCAATGATATTTCCATGCTGAACTGAGTTGTTCTGGGTCAAATATGAAGGCAAACCCACTTTCCTTTCAGTATTTTGCTGCAATTGGCAGAAACAAGCATATTTGCTCATTCGGCCTGAAAATGCTTTTAAGCGCATAAAAACTTACACTCTTGATTTCTGGCTAAATAAAAGCTGTTGCAATGATATTTCCATGCTGAACTGAGTTGTTCTGGGTCAAATATGAAGGCAAACCCACTTTCCTTTCAGTATTTTGCTGCAATTGGCAGAAACAAGCATATTTGCTCATTCGGCCTGAAAATGCTTTTAAGCGCATAAAAACTTACACTCTTGATTTCTGGCTAAATAAAAGCTGTTGCAATGATATTTCCATGCTGAACTGAGTTGTTCTGGGTCAAATATGAAGGCAAACCCACTTTCCTTTCAGTATTTTGCTGCAATTGGCAGAAATCAGCTCATTTGGCCTGAAAATGCTTTTAAGCACATAAAAACGTACACTCTTGATTTCTGGCTAAATAAAAGCTGTTGCAATGATATTTCCATGCTGAACTGAGTTGTTCTGGGTCAAATATGAAGGCAAACCCACTTTCCTTTCAGTATTTTGCTGCAATTGGCAGAAACAAGCATATTTGCTCATTCGGCCTGAAAATGCTTTTAAGCGCATAAAAACTTACACTCTTGATTTCTGGCTAAATAAAAGCTGTTGCAATGATATTTCCATGCTGAACTGAGTTGTTCTGGGTCAAATATGAAGGCAAACCCACTTTCCTTTCAGTATTTTGCTGCAATTGGCAGAAACAAGCATATTTGCTCATTCGGCCTGAAAATGCTTTTAAGCGCATAAAAACTTACACTCTTGATTTCTGGCTAAATACAAGCTGTTGCAATGATATTTCCATGCTGAACTGAGTTGTTCTGGGTCAAATATGAAGGCAAACCCACTTTCCTTTCAGTATTTTGCTGCAATTGGCAGAAACAAGCATATTTGCTCATTCGGCCTGAAAATGCTTTTAAGCGCATAAAAACTTACACTCTTGATTTCTGGCTAAATAAAAGCTGTTGCAATGATATTTCCATGCTGAACTGAGTTGTTCTGGGTCAAATATGAAGGCAAACCCACTTTCCTTTCAGTATTTTGCTGCAATTGGCAGAAATCAGCTCATTTGGCCTGAAAATGCTTTTAAGCGCATAAAAACTTACACTCTTGATTTCTGGCTAAATACAAGCTGTTGCAATGATATTTCCATGCTGAACTGAGTTGTTCTGGGTCAAATATGAAGGCAAACCCACTTTCCTTTCAGTATTTTGCTGCAATTGGCAGAAACAAGCATATTTGCTCATTCGGCCTGAAAATGCTTTTAAGCGCATAAAAACTTACACTCTTGATTTCTGGCTAAATAAAAGCTGTTGCAATGATATTTCCATGCTGAACTGAGTTGTTCTGGGTCAAATATGAAGGCAAACCCACTTTCCTTTCAGTATTTTGCTGCAATTGGCAGAAACAAGCATATTTGCTCATTCGGCCTGAAAATGCTTTTAAGCGCATAAAAACTTACACTCTTGATTTCTGGCTAAATAAAAGCTGTTGCAATGATATTACCATGCTGAACTGAGTTGTTCTGGGTCAAATATGAAGGCAAACCCACTTTCCTTTCAGTATTTTGCTGCAATTGGCAGAAACAAGCATATTTGCTCATTCGGCCTGAAAATGCTTTTAAGCGCATAAAAACTTACACTCTTGATTTCTGGCTAAATAAAAGCTGTTGCAATGATATTTCCATGCTGAACTGAGTTGTTCTGGGTCAAATATGAAGGCAAACCCACTTTCCTTTCAGTATTTTGCTGCAATTGGCAGAAACAAGCATATTTGCTCATTCGGCCTGAAAATGCTTTTAAGCGCATAAAAACTTACACTCTTGATTTCTGGCTAAATAAAAGCTGTTGCAATGATATTTCCATGCTGAACTGAGTTGTTCTGGGTCAAATATGAAGGCAAACCCACTTTCCTTTCAGTATTTTGCTGCAATTGGCAGAAATCAGCTCATTTGGCCTGAAAATGCTTTTAAGCACATAAAAACTTACACTCTTGATTTCTGGCTAAATAAAAGCTGTTGCAATGATATTTCCATGCTGAACTGAGTTGTTCTGGGTCAAATATGAAGGCAAACCCACTTTCCTTTCAGTATTTTGCTGCAATTGGCAGAAACAAGCATATTTGCTCATTCGGCCTGAAAATGCTTTTAAGCGCATAAAAACTTACACTCTTGATTTCTGGCTAAATAAAAGCTGTTGCAATGATATTTCCATGCTGAACTGAGTTGTTCTGGGTCAAATATGAAGGCAAACCCACTTTCCTTTCAGTATTTTGCTGCAATTGGCAGAAATCAGCTCATTTGGCCTGAAAATGCTTTTAAGCACATAAAAACTTACACTCTTGATTTCTGGCTAAATAAAAGCTGTTGCAATGATATTTCCATGCTGAACTGAGTTGTTCTGGGTCAAATATGAAGGCAAACCCACTTTCCTTTCAGTATTTTGCTGCAATTGGCAGAAACAAGCATATTTGCTCATTCGGCCTGAAAATGCTTTTAAGCGCATAAAAACTTACACTCTTGATTTCTGGCTAAATAAAAGCTGTTGCAATGATATTTCCATGCTGAACTGAGTTGTTCTGGGTCAAATATGAAGGCAAACCCACTTTCCTTTCAGTATTTTGCTGCAATTGGCAGAAACAAGCATATTTGCTCATTCGGCCTGAAAATGCTTTTAAGCGCATAAAAACTTACACTCTTGATTTCTGGCTAAATAAAAGCTGTTGCAATGATATTTCCATGCTGAACTGAGTTGTTCTGGGTCAAATATGAAGGCAAACCCACTTTCCTTTCAGTATTTTGCTGCAATTGGCAGAAACAAGCATATTTGCTCATTCGGCCTGAAAATGCTTTTAAGCGCATAAAAACTTACACTCTTGATTTCTGGCTAAATAAAAGCTGTTGCAATGATATTTCCATGCTGAACTGAGTTGTTCTGGGTCAAATATGAAGGCAAACCCACTTTCCTTTCAGTATTTTGCTGCAATTGGCAGAAACAAGCATATTTGCTCATTCGGCCTGAAAATGCTTTTAAGCGCATAAAAACTTACACTCTTGATTTCTGGCTAAATAAAAGCTGTTGCAATGATATTTCCATGCTGAACTGAGTTGTTCTGGGTCAAATATGAAGGCAAACCCACTTTCCTTTCAGTATTTTGCTGCAATTGGCAGAAATCAGCTCATTTGGCCTGAAAATGCTTGTAAGCGCATAAAAACTTACACTCTTGATTTCTGGCTAAATACAAGCTGTTGCAATGATATTTCCATGCTGAACTGAGTTGTTCTGGGTCAAATATGAAGGCAAACCCACTTTCCTTTCAGTATTTTGCTGCAATTGGCAGAAACAAGCATATTTGCTCATTCGGCCTGAAAATGCTTTTAAGCGCATAAAAACTTACACTCTTGATTTCTGGCTAAATAAAAGCTGTTGCAATGATATTTCCATGCTGAACTGAGTTGTTCTGGGTCAAATATGAAGGCAAACCCACTTTCCTTTCAGTATTTTGCTGCAATTGGCAGAAATCAGCTCATTTGGCCTGAAAATGCTTGTAAGCGCATAAAAACTTACACTCTTGATTTCTGGCTAAATACAAGCTGTTGCAATGATATTTCCATGCTGAACTGAGTTGTTCTGGGTCAAATATGAAGGCAAACCCACTTTCCTTTCAGTATTTTGCTGCAATTGGCAGAAACAAGCATATTTGCTCATTCGGCCTGAAAATGCTTTTAAGCGCATAAAAACTTACACTCTTGATTTCTGGCTAAATAAAAGCTGTTGCAATGATATTTCCATGCTGAACTGAGTTGTTCTGGGTCAAATATGAAGGCAAACCCACTTTCCTTTCAGTATTTTGCTGCAATTGGCAGAAATCAGCTCATTTGGCCTGAAAATGCTTTTAAGCACATAAAAACTTACACTCTTGATTTCTGGCTAAATAAAAGCTGTTGCAATGATATTTCCATGCTGAACTGAGTTGTTCTGGGTCAAATATGAAGGCAAACCCACTTTCCTTTCAGTATTTTGCTGCAATTGGCAGAAACAAGCATATTTGCTCATTCGGCCTGAAAATGCTTTTAAGCGCATAAAAACTTACACTCTTGATTTCTGGCTAAATAAAAGCTGTTGCAATGATATTTCCATGCTGAACTGAGTTGTTCTGGGTCAAATATGAAGGCAAACCCACTTTCCTTTCAGTATTTTGCTGCAATTGGCAGAAACAAGCATATTTGCTCATTCGGCCTGAAAATGCTTTTAAGCGCATAAAAACTTACACTCTTGATTTCTGGCTAAATAAAAGCTGTTGCAATGATATTTCCATGCTGAACTGAGTTGTTCTGGGTCAAATATGAAGGCAAACCCACTTTCCTTTCAGTATTTTGCTGCAATTGGCAGAAACAAGCATATTTGCTCATTCGGCCTGAAAATGCTTTTAAGCGCATAAAAACTTACACTCTTGATTTCTGGCTAAATAAAAGCTGTTGCAATGATATTTCCATGCTGAACTGAGTTGTTCTGGGTCAAATATGAAGGCAAACCCACTTTCCTTTCAGTATTTTGCTGCAATTGGCAGAAACAAGCATATTTGCTCATTCGGCCTGAAAATGCTTTTAAGCGCATAAAAACTTACACTCTTGATTTCTGGCTAAATAAAAGCTGTTGCAATGATATTTCCATGCTGAACTGAGTTGTTCTGGGTCAAATATGAAGGCAAACCCACTTTCCTTTCAGTATTTTGCTGCAATTGGCAGAAACAAGCATATTTGCTCATTCGGCCTGAAAATGCTTTTAAGCGCATAAAAACTTACACTCTTGATTTCTGGCTAAATAAAAGCTGTTGCAATGATATTTCCATGCTGAACTGAGTTGTTCTGGGTCAAATATGAAGGCAAACCCACTTTCCTTTCAGTATTTTGCTGCAATTGGCAGAAACAAGCATATTTGCTCATTCGGCCTGAAAATGCTTTTAAGCGCATAAAAACTTACACTCTTGATTTCTGGCTAAATAAAAGCTGTTGCAATGATATTTCCATGCTGAACTGAGTTGTTCTGGGTCAAATATGAAGGCAAACCCACTTTCCTTTCAGTATTTTGCTGCAATTGGCAGAAATCAGCTCATTTGGCCTGAAAATGCTTTTAAGCACATAAAAACTTACACTCTTGATTTCTGGCTAAATAAAAGCTGTTGCAATGATATTTCCATGCTGAACTGAGTTGTTCTGGGTCAAATATGAAGGCAAACCCACTTTCCTTTCAGTATTTTGCTGCAATTGGCAGAAACAAGCATATTTGCTCATTCGGCCTGAAAATGCTTTTAAGCGCATAAAAACTTACACTCTTGATTTCTGGCTAAATAAAAGCTGTTGCAATGATATTTCCATGCTGAACTGAGTTGTTCTGGGTCAAATATGAAGGCAAACCCACTTTCCTTTCAGTATTTTGCTGCAATTGGCAGAAACAAGCATATTTGCTCATTCGGCCTGAAAATGCTTTTAAGCGCATAAAAACTTACACTCTTGATTTCTGGCTAAATAAAAGCTGTTGCAATGATATTTCCATGCTGAACTGAGTTGTTCTGGGTCAAATATGAAGGCAAACCCACTTTCCTTTCAGTATTTTGCTGCAATTGGCAGAAACAAGCATATTTGCTCATTCGGCCTGAAAATGCTTTTAAGCGCATAAAAACTTACACTCTTGATTTCTGGCTAAATAAAAGCTGTTGCAATGATATTTCCATGCTGAACTGAGTTGTTCTGGGTCAAATATGAAGGCAAACCCACTTTCCTTTCAGTATTTTGCTGCAATTGGCAGAAATCAGCTCATTTGGCCTGAAAATGCTTTTAAGCGCATAAAAACTTACACTCTTGATTTCTGGCTAAATACAAGCTGTTGCAATGATATTTCCATGCTGAACTGAGTTGTTCTGGGTCAAATATGAAGGCAAACCCACTTTCCTTTCAGTATTTTGCTGCAATTGGCAGAAACAAGCATATTTGCTCATTCGGCCTGAAAATGCTTTTAAGCGCATAAAAACTTACACTCTTGATTTCTGGCTAAATAAAAGCTGTTGCAATGATATTTCCATGCTGAACTGAGTTGTTCTGGGTCAAATATGAAGGCAAACCCACTTTCCTTTCAGTATTTTGCTGCAATTGGCAGAAACAAGCATATTTGCTCATTCGGCCTGAAAATGCTTTTAAGCGCATAAAAACTTACACTCTTGATTTCTGGCTAAATAAAAGCTGTTGCAATGATATTTCCATGCTGAACTGAGTTGTTCTGGGTCAAATATGAAGGCAAACCCACTTTCCTTTCAGTATTTTGCTGCAATTGGCAGAAACAAGCATATTTGCTCATTCGGCCTGAAAATGCTTTTAAGCGCATAAAAACTTACACTCTTGATTTCTGGCTAAATAAAAGCTGTTGCAATGATATTTCCATGCTGAACTGAGTTGTTCTGGGTCAAATATGAAGGCAAACCCACTTTCCTTTCAGTATTTTGCTGCAATTGGCAGAAACAAGCATATTTGCTCATTCGGCCTGAAAATGCTTTTAAGCGCATAAAAACTTACACTCTTGATTTCTGGCTAAATAAAAGCTGTTGCAATGATATTTCCATGCTGAACTGAGTTGTTCTGGGTCAAATATGAAGGCAAACCCACTTTCCTTTCAGTATTTTGCTGCAATTGGCAGAAACAAGCATATTTGCTCATTCGGCCTGAAAATGCTTTTAAGCGCATAAAAACTTATACTCTTGATTTCTGGCTAAATAAAAGCTGTTGCAATGATATTTCCATGCTGAACTGAGTTGTTCTGGGTCAAATATGAAGGCAAACCCACTTTCCTTTCAGTATTTTGCTGCAATTGGCAGAAACAAGCATATTTGCTCATTCGGCCTGAAAATGCTTTTAAGCGCATAAAAACTTACACTCTTGATTTCTGGCTAAATAAAAGCTGTTGCAATGATATTTCCATGCTGAACTGAGTTGTTCTGGGTCAAATATGAAGGCAAACCCACTTTCCTTTCAGTATTTTGCTGCAATTGGCAGAAACAAGCATATTTGCTCATTCGGCCTGAAAATGCTTTTAAGCGCATAAAAACTTACACTCTTGATTTCTGGCTAAATAAAAGCTGTTGCAATGATATTTCCATGCTGAACTGAGTTGTTCTGGGTCAAATATGAAGGCAAACCCACTTTCCTTTCAGTATTTTGCTGCAATTGGCAGAAACAAGCATATTTGCTCATTCGGCCTGAAAATGCTTTTAAGCGCATAAAAACTTACACTCTTGATTTCTGGCTAAATAAAAGCTGTTGCAATGATATTTCCATGCTGAACTGAGTTGTTCTGGGTCAAATATGAAGGCAAACCCACTTTCCTTTCAGTATTTTGCTGCAATTGGCAGAAATCAGCTCATTTGGCCTGAAAATGCTTTTAAGCACATAAAAACTTACACTCTTGATTTCTGGCTAAATAAAAGCTGTTGCAATGATATTTCCATGCTGAACTGAGTTGTTCTGGGTCAAATATTAAGGCAAACCCACTTTCCTTTCAGTATTTTGCTGCAATTGGCATAAACAAGCATATTTGCTCATTCGGCCTGAAAATGCTTTTAAGCGCATAAAAACTTACAGTCTTGATTTCTGGCTAAATAAAAGCTGTTGCAATGATATTTCCATGCTGAACTGAGTTGTTCTGGGTCAAATATGAAGGCAAACCCACTTTCCTTTCAGTATTTTGCTGCAATTGGCAGAAACAAGCATATTTGCTCATTCGGCCTGAAAATGCTTTTAAGCGCATAAAAACTTACACTCTTGATTTCTGGCTAAATAAAAGCTGTTGCAATGATATTTCCATGCTGAACTGAGTTGTTCTGGGTCAAATATGAAGGCAAACCCACTTTCCTTTCAGTATTTTGCTGCAATTGGCAGAAACAAGCATATTTGCTCATTCGGCCTGAAAATGCTTTTAAGCGCATAAAAACTTACACTCTTGATTTCTGGCTAAATAAAAGCTGTTGCAATGATATTTCCATGCTGAACTGAGTTGTTCTGGGTCAAATATGAAGGCAAACCCACTTTCCTTTCAGTATTTTGCTGCAATTGGCAGAAACAAGCATATTTGCTCATTCGGCCTGAAAATGCTTTTAAGCGCATAAAAACTTACACTCTTGATTTCTGGCTAAATAAAAGCTGTTGCAATGATATTTCCATGCTGAACTGAGTTGTTCTGGGTCAAATATGAAGGCAAACCCACTTTCCTTTCAGTATTTTGCTGCAATTGGCAGAAACAAGCATATTTGCTCATTCGGCCTGAAAATGCTTTTAAGCGCATAAAAACTTACACTCTTGATTTCTGGCTAAATAAAAGCTGTTGCAATGATATTTCCATGCTGAACTGAGTTGTTCTGGGTCAAATATGAAGGCAAACCCACTTTCCTTTCAGTATTTTGCTGCAATTGGCAGAAACAAGCATATTTGCTCATTCGGCCTGAAAATGCTTTTAAGCGCATAAAAACTTACACTCTTGATTTCTGGCTAAATAAAAGCTGTTGCAATGATATTTCCATGCTGAACTGAGTTGTTCTGGGTCAAATATGAAGGCAAACCCACTTTCCTTTCAGTATTTTGCTGCAATTGGCAGAAACAAGCATATTTGCTCATTCGGCCTGAAAATGCTTTTAAGCGCATAAAAACTTACACTCTTGATTTCTGGCTAAATAAAAGCTGTTGCAATGATATTTCCATGCTGAACTGAGTTGTTCTGGGTCAAATATGAAGGCAAACCCACTTTCCTTTCAGTATTTTGCTGCAATTGGCAGAAACAAGCATATTTGCTCATTCGGCCTGAAAATGCTTTTAAGCGCATAAAAACTTACACTCTTGATTTCTGGCTAAATAAAAGCTGTTGCAATGATATTTCCATGCTGAACTGAGTTGTTCTGGGTCAAATATGAAGGCAAACCCACTTTCCTTTCAGTATTTTGCTGCAATTGGCAGAAACAAGCATATTTGCTCATTCGGCCTGAAAATGCTTTTAAGCGCATAAAAACTTACACTCTTGATTTCTGGCTAAATAAAAGCTGTTGCAATGATATTTCCATGCTGAACTGAGTTGTTCTGGGTCAAATATGAAGGCAAACCCACTTTCCTTTCAGTATTTTGCTGCAATTGGCAGAAATCAGCTCATTTGGCCTGAAAATGCTTTTAAGCACATAAAAACTTACACTCTTGATTTCTGGCTAAATAAAAGCTGTTGCAATGATATTTCCATGCTGAACTGAGTTGTTCTGGGTCAAATATTAAGGCAAACCCACTTTCCTTTCAGTATTTTGCTGCAATTGGCATAAACAAGCATATTTGCTCATTCGGCCTGAAAATGCTTTTAAGCGCATAAAAACTTACAGTCTTGATTTCTGGCTAAATAAAAGCTGTTGCAATGATATTTCCATGCTGAACTGAGTTGTTCTGGGTCAAATATGAAGGCAAACCCACTTTCCTTTCAGTATTTTGCTGCAATTGGCAGAAACAAGCATATTTGCTCATTCGGCCTGAAAATGCTTTTAAGCGCATAAAAACTTACACTCTTGATTTCTGGCTAAATAAAAGCTGTTGCAATGATATTTCCATGCTGAACTGAGTTGTTCTGGTTCAAATATGAAGGCAAACCCACTTTCCTTTCAGTATTTTGCTGCAATTGGCAGAAATCAGCTCATTTGGCCTGAAAATGCTTTTAAGCGCATAAAAACTTACACTCTTGATTTCTGGCTAAATACAAGCTGTTGCAATGATATTTCCATGCTGAACTGAGTTGTTCTGGGTCAAATATGAAGGCAAACCCACTTTCCTTTCAGTATTTTGCTGCAATTGGCAGAAACAAGCATATTTGCTCATTCGGCCTGAAAATGCTTTTAAGCACATAAAAACTTACACTCTTGATTTCTGGCTAAATAAAAGCTGTTGCAATGATATTTCCATGCTGAACTGAGTTGTTCTGGGTCAAATATGAAAGCAAACCCACTTTCCTTTCAGTATTTTGCTGCAATTGGCAGAAATCAGCTCATTTGGCCTGAAAATGCTTTTAAGCGCATAAAAACTTACACTCTTGATTTCTGGCTAAATACAAGCTGTTGCAATGATATTTCCATGCTGAACTGAGTTGTTCTGGGTCAAATATGAAGGCAAACCCACTTTCCTTTCAGTATTTTGCTGCAATTGGCAGAAACAAGCATATTTGCTCATTCGGCCTGAAAATGCTTTTAAGCGCATAAAAACTTACACTCTTGATTTCTGGCTAAATAAAAGCTGTTGCAATGATATTTCCATGCTGAACTGAGTTGTTCTGGGTCAAATATGAAGGCAAACCCACTTTCCTTTCAGTATTTTGCTGCAATTGGCAGAAACAAGCATATTTGCTCATTCGGCCTGAAAATGCTTTTAAGCGCATAAAAACTTACACTCTTGATTTCTGGCTAAATACAAGCTGTTGCAATGATATTTCCATGCTGAACTGAGTTGTTCTGGGTCAAATATGAAAGCAAACCCACTTTCCTTTCAGTATTTTGCTGCAATTGGCAGAAATCAGCTCATTTGGCCTGAAAATGCTTTTAAGCGCATAAAAACTTACACTCTTGATTTCTGGCTAAATACAAGCTGTTGCAATGATATTTCCATGCTGAACTGAGTTGTTCTGGGTCAAATATGAAGGCAAACCCACTTTCCTTTCAGTATTTTGCTGCAATTGGCAGAAACAAGCATATTTGCTCATTCGGCCTGAAAATGCTTTTAAGCGCATAAAAACTTACACTCTTGATTTCTGGCTAAATAAAAGCTGTTGCAATGATATTTCCATGCTGAACTGAGTTGTTCTGGGTCAAATATGAAGGCAAACCCACTTTCCTTTCAGTATTTTGCTGCAATTGGCAGAAATCAGCTCATTTGGCCTGAAAATGCTTTTAAGCACATAAAAACTTACACTCTTGATTTCTGGCTAAATAAAAGCTGTTGCAATGATATTTCCATGCTGAACTGAGTTGTTCTGGGTCAAATATTAAGGCAAACCCACTTTCCTTTCAGTATTTTGCTGCAATTGGCATAAACAAGCATATTTGCTCATTCGGCCTGAAAATGCTTTTAAGCGCATAAAAACTTACAGTCTTGATTTCTGGCTAAATAAAAGCTGTTGCAATGATATTTCCATGCTGAACTGAGTTGTTCTGGGTCAAATATGAAGGCAAACCCACTTTCCTTTCAGTATTTTGCTGCAATTGGCAGAAACAAGCATATTTGCTCATTCGGCCTGAAAATGCTTTTAAGCGCATAAAAACTTACACTCTTGATTTCTGGCTAAATAAAAGCTGTTGCAATGATATTTCCATGCTGAACTGAGTTGTTCTGGGTCAAATATGAAGGCAAACCCACTTTCCTTTCAGTATTTTGCTGCAATTGGCAGAAACAAGCATATTTGCTCATTCGGCCTGAAAATGCTTTTAAGCGCATAAAAACTTACACTCTTGATTTCTGGCTAAATAAAAGCTGTTGCAATGATATTTCCATGCTGAACTGAGTTGTTCTGGGTCAAATATGAAGGCAAACCCACTTTCCTTTCAGTATTTTGCTGCAATTGGCAGAAACAAGCATATTTGCTCATTCGGCCTGAAAATGCTTTTAAGCGCATAAAAACTTACACTCTTGATTTCTGGCTAAATAAAAGCTGTTGCAATGATATTTCCATGCTGAACTGAGTTGTTCTGGGTCAAATATGAAGGCAAACCCACTTTCCTTTCAGTATTTTGCTGCAATTGGCAGAAACAAGCATATTTGCTCATTCGGCCTGAAAATGCTTTTAAGCGCATAAAAACTTACACTCTTGATTTCTGGCTAAATAAAAGCTGTTGCAATGATATTACCATGCTGAACTGAGTTGTTCTGGGTCAAATATGAAGGCAAACCCACTTTCCTTTCAGTATTTTGCTGCAATTGGCAGAAACAAGCATATTTGCTCATTCGGCCTGAAAATGCTTTTAAGCGCATAAAAACTTACACTCTTGATTTCTGGCTAAATAAAAGCTGTTGCAATGATATTTCCATGCTGAACTGAGTTGTTCTGGGTCAAATATGAAGGCAAACCCACTTTCCTTTCAGTATTTTGCTGCAATTGGCAGAAACAAGCATATTTGCTCATTCGGCCTGAAAATGCTTTTAAGCGCATAAAAACTTACACTCTTGATTTCTGGCTAAATAAAAGCTGTTGCAATGATATTTCCATGCTGAACTGAGTTGTTCTGGGTCAAATATGAAGGCAAACCCACTTTCCTTTCAGTATTTTGCTGCAATTGGCAGAAATCAGCTCATTTGGCCTGAAAATGCTTTTAAGCACATAAAAACTTACACTCTTGATTTCTGGCTAAATAAAAGCTGTTGCAATGATATTTCCATGCTGAACTGAGTTGTTCTGGGTCAAATATGAAGGCAAACCCACTTTCCTTTCAGTATTTTGCTGCAATTGGCAGAAACAAGCATATTTGCTCATTCGGCCTGAAAATGCTTTTAAGCGCATAAAAACTTACACTCTTGATTTCTGGCTAAATAAAAGCTGTTGCAATGATATTTCCATGCTGAACTGAGTTGTTCTGGGTCAAATATGAAGGCAAACCCACTTTCCTTTCAGTATTTTGCTGCAATTGGCAGAAACAAGCATATTTGCTCATTCGGCCTGAAAATGCTTTTAAGCGCATAAAAACTTACACTCTTGATTTCTGGCTAAATAAAAGCTGTTGCAATGATATTTCCATGCTGAACTGAGTTGTTCTGGGTCAAATATGAAGGCAAACCCACTTTCCTTTCAGTATTTTGCTGCAATTGGCAGAAACAAGCATATTTGCTCATTCGGCCTGAAAATGCTTTTAAGCGCATAAAAACTTACACTCTTGATTTCTGGCTAAATAAAAGCTGTTGCAATGATATTTCCATGCTGAACTGAGTTGTTCTGGGTCAAATATGAAGGCAAACCCACTTTCCTTTCAGTATTTTGCTGCAATTGGCAGAAATCAGCTCATTTGGCCTGAAAATGCTTGTAAGCGCATAAAAACTTACACTCTTGATTTCTGGCTAAATACAAGCTGTTGCAATGATATTTCCATGCTGAACTGAGTTGTTCTGGGTCAAATATGAAGGCAAACCCACTTTCCTTTCAGTATTTTGCTGCAATTGGCAGAAACAAGCATATTTGCTCATTCGGCCTGAAAATGCTTTTAAGCGCATAAAAACTTACACTCTTGATTTCTGGCTAAATAAAAGCTGTTGCAATGATATTTCCATGCTGAACTGAGTTGTTCTGGGTCAAATATGAAGGCAAACCCACTTTCCTTTCAGTATTTTGCTGCAATTGGCAGAAACAAGCATATTTGCTCATTCGGCCTGAAAATGCTTTTAAGCGCATAAAAACTTACACTCTTGATTTTTGGCTAAATAAAAGCTGTTGCAATGATATTTCCATGCTGAACTGAGTTGTTCTGGGTCAAATATGAAGGCAAACCCACTTTCCTTTCAGTATTTTGCTGCAATTGGCAGAAACAAGCATATTTGCTCATTCGGCCTGAAAATGCTTTTAAGCGCATAAAAACTTACACTTGATTTCTGGCTAAATAAAAGCTGTTGCAATGATATTTCCATGCTGAACTGAGTTGTTCTGGGTCAAATATGAAGGCAAACCCACTTTCCTTTCAGTATTTTGCTGCAATTGGCAGAAACAAGCATATTTGCTCATTCGGCCTGAAAATGCTTTTAAGCGCATAAAAACTTAAACTCTTGATTTCTGGCTAAATAAAAGCTGTTGCAATGATATTTCCATGCTGAACTGAGTTGTTCTGGGTCAAATATGAAGGCAAACCCACTTTCCTTTCAGTATTTTGCTGCAATTGGCAGAAACAAGCATATTTGCTCATTCGGCCTGAAAATGCTTTTAAGCGCATAAAAACTTACACTCTTGATTTCTGGCTAAATAAAAGCTGTTGCAATGATATTTCCATGCTGAACTGAGTTGTTCTGGGTCAAATATGAAGGCAAACCCACTTTCCTTTCAGTATTTTGCTGCAATTTGCAGAAACAAGCATATTTGCTCATTCGGCCTGAAAATGCTTTTAAGCGCATAAAAACTTACACTCTTGATTTCTGGCTAAATAAAAGCTGTTGCAATGATATTTCCATGCTGAACTGAGTTGTTCTGGGTCAAATATGAAGGCAAACCCACTTTCCTTTCAGTATTTTGCTGCAATTGGCAGAAACAAGCATATTTGCTCATTCGGCCTGAAAATGCTTTTAAGCGCATAAAAACTTACACTCTTGATTTCTGGCTAAATACAAGCTGTTGCAATGATATTTCCAAGCTGAACTGAGTTGTGCTGGGTCAAATATGAAGGCAAACCCACTTTCCTTTCAGTATTTTGCTGCAATTGGCAGAAACAAGCATATTTGCTCATTCGGCCTGAAAATGCTTTTAAGCGCATAAAAACTTACACTCTTGATTTCTGGCTAAATAAAAGCTGTTGCAATGATATTTCCATGCTGAACTGAGTTGTTCTGGGTCAAATATGAAGGCAAACCCACTTTCCTTTCAGTATTTTGCTGCAATTGGCAGAAATCAGCTCATTTGGCCTGAAAATGCTTGTAAGCGCATAAAAACTTACACTCTTGATTTCTGGCTAAATACAAGCTGTTGCAATGATATTTCCATGCTGAACTGAGTTGTTCTGGGTCAAATATGAAGGCAAACCCACTTTCCTTTCAGTATTTTGCTGCAATTGGCAGAAACAAGCATATTTGCTCATTCGGCCTGAAAATGCTTTTAAGCGCATAAAAACTTACACTCTTGATTTCTGGCTAAATAAAAGCTGTTGCAATGATATTTCCATGCTGAACTGAGTTGTTCTGGGTCAAATATGAAGGCAAACCCACTTTCCTTTCAGTATTTTGCTGCAATTGGCAGAAACAAGCATATTTGCTCATTCGGCCTGAAAATGCTTTTAAGCGCATAAAAACTTACACTCTTGATTTTTGGCTAAATAAAAGCTGTTGCAATGATATTTCCATGCTGAACTGAGTTGTTCTGGGTCAAATATGAAGGCAAACCCACTTTCCTTTCAGTATTTTGCTGCAATTGGCAGAAACAAGCATATTTGCTCATTCGGCCTGAAAATGCTTTTAAGCGCATAAAAACTTACACTCTTGATTTCTGGCTAAATAAAAGCTGTTGCAATGATATTTCCATGCTGAACTGAGTTGTTCTGGGTCAAATATGAAGGCAAACCCACTTTCCTTTCAGTATTTTGCTGCAATTGGCAGAAACAAGCATATTTGCTCATTCGGCCTGAAAATGCTTTTAAGTGCATAAAAACTTACACTATTGATTTCTGGCTAAATAAAAGCTGTTGCAATGATATTTCCATGCTGAACTGAGTTGTTCTGGGTCAAATATGAAGGCAAACCCACTTTCCTTTCAGTATTTTGCTGCAATTGGCAGAAACAAGCATATTTGCTCATTCGGCCTGAAAATGCTTTTAAGCGCATAAAAACTTACACTCTTGATTTCTGGCTAAATAAAAGCTGTTGCAATGATATTTCCATGCTGAACTGAGTTGTTCTGGGTCAAATATGAAGGCAAACCCACTTTCCTTTCAGTATTTTGCTGCAATTGGCAGAAACAAGCATATTTGCTCATTCGGCCTGAAAATGCTTTTAAGTGCATAAAAACTTACACTATTGATTTCTGGCTAAATAAAAGCTGTTGCAATGATATTTCCATGCTGAACTGAGTTGTTCTGGGTCAAATATGAAGGCAAACCCACTTTCCTTTCAGTATTTTGCTGCAATTGGCAGAAACAAGCATATTTGCTCATTCGGCCTGAAAATGCTTTTAAGCGCATAAAAACTTACACTCTTGATTTCTGGCTAAATAAAAGCTGTTGCAATGATATTTCCATGCTGAACTGAGTTGTTCTGGGTCAAATATGAAGGCAAACCCACTTTCCTTTCAGTATTTTGCTGCAATTGGCAGAAATCAGCTTATTTGGCCTGAAAATGCTTTTAAGCACATAAAAACTTACACTCTTGATTTCTGGCTAAATAAAAGCTGTTGCAATGATATTTCCATGCTGAACTGAGTTGTTCTGGGTCAAATATGAAGGCAAACCCACTTTCCTTTCAGTATTTTGCTGCAATTGGCAGAAACAAGCATATTTGCTCATTCGGCCTGAAAATGCTTTTAAGCGCATAAAAACTTACACTCTTGATTTCTGGCTAAATAAAAGCTGTTGCAATGATATTTCCATGCTGAACTGAGTTGTTCTGGGTCAAATATGAAGGCAAACCCACTTTCCTTTCAGTATTTTGCTGCAATTGGCAGAAACAAGCATATTTGCTCATTCGGCCTGAAAATGCTTTTAAGCGCATAAAAACTTACACTCTTGATTTCTGGCTAAATAAAAGCTGTTGCAATGATATTTCCATGCTGAACTGAGTTGTTCTGGGTCAAATATGAAGGCAAACCCACTTTCCTTTCAGTATTTTGCTGCAATTGGCAGAAACAAGCATATTTGCTCATTCGGCCTGAAAATGCTTTTAAGCGCATAAAAACGTACACTCTTGATTTCTGGCTAAATAAAAGCTGTTGCAATGATATTTCCATGCTGAACTGAGTTGTTCTGGGTCAAATATGAAGGCAAACCCACTTTCCTTTCAGTATTTTGCTGCAATTGGCAGAAACAAGCATATTTGCTCATTCGGCCTGAAAATGCTTTTAAGCGCATAAAAACTTACACTCTTGATTTCTGGCTAAATAAAAGCTGTTGCAATGATATTTCCATGCTGAACTGAGTTGTTCTGGGTCAAATATGAAGGCAAACCCACTTTCCTTTCAGTATTTTGCTGCAATTGGCAGAAACAAGCATATTTGCTCATTCGGCCTGAAAATGCTTTTAAGCGCATAAAAACTTACACTCTTGATTTCTGGCTAAATAAAAGCTGTTGCAATGATATTTCCATGCTGAACTGAGTTGTTCTGGGTCAAATATGAAGGCAAACCCACTTTCCTTTCAGTATTTTGCTGCAATTGGCAGAAACAAGCATATTTGCTCATTCGGCCTGAAAATGCTTTTAAGCGCATAAAAACTTACACTCTTGATTTCTGGCTAAATAAAAGCTGTTGCAATGATATTTCCATGCTGAACTGAGTTGTTCTGGGTCAAATATGAAGGCAAACCCACTTTCCTTTCAGTATTTTGCTGCAATTGGCAGAAACAAGCATATTTGCTCATTCGGCCTGAAAATGCTTTTAAGCGCATAAAAACTTACACTCTTGATTTCTGGCTAAATAAAAGCTGTTGCAATGATATTTCCATGCTGAACTGAGTTGTTCTGGGTCAAATATGAAGGCAAACCCACTTTCCTTTCAGTATTTTGCTGCAATTGGCAGAAACAAGCATATTTGCTCATTCGGCCTGAAAATGCTTTTAAGCGCATAAAAACTTACACTCTTGATTTCTGGCTAAATAAAAGCTGTTGCAATGATATTTCCATGCTGAACTGAGTTGTTCTGGGTCAAATATGAAGGCAAACCCACTTTCCTTTCAGTATTTTGCTGCAATTGGCAGAAATCAGCTCATTTGGCCTGAAAATGCTTTTAAGCACATAAAAACTTACACTCTTGATTTCTGGCTAAATAAAAGCTGTTGCAATGATATTTCCATGCTGAACTGAGTTGTTCTGGGTCAAATATGAAGGCAAACCCACTTTCCTTTCAGTATTTTGCTGCAATTGGCAGAAACAAGCATATTTGCTCATTCGGCCTGAAAATGCTTTTAAGCGCATAAAAACTTACACTCTTGATTTCTGGCTAAATAAAAGCTGTTGCAATGATATTTCCATGCTGAACTGAGTTGTTCTGGGTCAAATATGAAGGCAAACCCACTTTCCTTTCAGTATTTTGCTGCAATTGGCAGAAACAAGCATATTTGCTCATTCGGCCTGAAAATGCTTTTAAGCGCATAAAAACTTACACTCTTGATTTCTGGCTAAATAAAAGCTGTTGCAATGATATTTCCATGCTGAACTGAGTTGTTCTGGGTCAAATATGAAGGCAAACCCACTTTCCTTTCAGTATTTTGCTGCAATTGGCAGAAACAAGCATATTTGCTCATTCGGCCTGAAAATGCTTTTAAGCGCATAAAAACTTACACTCTTGATTTCTGGCTAAATAAAAGCTGTTGCAATGATATTTCCATGCTGAACTGAGTTGTTCTGGGTCAAATATGAAGGCAAACCCACTTTCCTTTCAGTATTTTGCTGCAATTGGCAGAAATCAGCTCATTTGGCCTGAAAATGCTTTTAAGCGCATAAAAACTTACACTCTTGATTTCTGGCTAAATACAAGCTGTTGCAATGATATTTCCATGCTGAACTGAGTTGTTCTGGGTCAAATATGAAGGCAAACCCACTTTCCTTTCAGTATTTTGCTGCAATTGGCAGAAACAAGCATATTTGCTCATTCGGCCTGAAAATGCTTTTAAGCGCATAAAAACTTACACTCTTGATTTCTGGCTAAATAAAAGCTGTTGCAATGATATTTCCATGCTGAACTGAGTTGTTCTGGGTCAAATATGAAGGCAAACCCACTTTCCTTTCAGTATTTTGCTGCAATTGGCAGAAACAAGCATATTTGCTCATTCGGCCTGAAAATGCTTTTAAGCGCATAAAAACTTACACTCTTGATTTCTGGCTAAATAAAAGCTGTTGCAATGATATTTCCATGCTGAACTGAGTTGTTCTGGGTCAAATATGAAGGCAAACCCACTTTCCTTTCAGTATTTTGCTGCAATTGGCAGAAACAAGCATATTTGCTCATTCGGCCTGAAAATGCTTTTAAGCGCATAAAAACTTACACTCTTGATTTCTGGCTAAATAAAAGCTGTTGCAATGATATTTCCATGCTGAACTGAGTTGTTCTGGGTCAAATATGAAGGCAAACCCACTTTCCTTTCAGTATTTTGCTGCAATTGGCAGAAATCAGCTCATTTGGCCTGAAAATGCTTTTAAGCACATAAAAACTTACACTCTTGATTTCTGGCTAAATAAAAGCTGTTGCAATGATATTTCCATGCTGAACTGAGTTGTTCTGGGTCAAATATGAAGGCAAACCCACTTTCCTTTCAGTATTTTGCTGCAATTGGCAGAAACAAGCATATTTGCTCATTCGGCCTGAAAATGCTTTTAAGCGCATAAAAACTTACACTCTTGATTTCTGGCTAAATAAAAGCTGTTGCAATGATATTTCCATGCTGAACTGAGTTGTTCTGGGTCAAATATGAAGGCAAACCCACTTTCCTTTCAGTATTTTGCTGCAATTGGCAGAAACAAGCATATTTGCTCATTCGGCCTGAAAATGCTTTTAAGCGCATAAAAACTTACACTCTTGATTTCTGGCTAAATAAAAGCTGTTGCAATGATATTTCCATGCTGAACTGAGTTGTTCTGGGTCAAATATGAAGGCAAACCCACTTTCCTTTCAGTATTTTGCTGCAATTGGCAGAAACAAGCATATTTGCTCATTCGGCCTGAAAATGCTTTTAAGCGCATAAAAACTTACACTCTTGATTTCTGGCTAAATAAAAGCTGTTGCAATGATATTTCCATGCTGAACTGAGTTGTTCTGGGTCAAATATGAAGGCAAACCCACTTTCCTTTCAGTATTTTGCTGCAATTGGCAGAAATCAGCTCATTTGGCCTGAAAATGCTTTTAAGCACATAAAAACTTACACTCTTGATTTCTGGCTAAATAAAAGCTGTTGCAATGATATTTCCATGCTGAACTGAGTTGTTCTGGGTCAAATATTAAGGCAAACCCACTTTCCTTTCAGTATTTTGCTGCAATTGGCATAAACAAGCATATTTGCTCATTCGGCCTGAAAATGCTTTTAAGCGCATAAAAACTTACAGTCTTGATTTCTGGCTAAATAAAAGCTGTTGCAATGATATTTCCATGCTGAACTGAGTTGTTCTGGGTCAAATATGAAGGCAAACCCACTTTCCTTTCAGTATTTTGCTGCAATTGGCAGAAACAAGCATATTTGCTCATTCGGCCTGAAAATGCTTTTAAGCGCATAAAAACTTACACTCTTGATTTCTGGCTAAATAAAAGCTGTTGCAATGATATTTCCATGCTGAACTGAGTTGTTCTGGTTCAAATATGAAGGCAAACCCACTTTCCTTTCAGTATTTTGCTGCAATTGGCAGAAATCAGCTCATTTGGCCTGAAAATGCTTTTAAGCGCATAAAAACTTACACTCTTGATTTCTGGCTAAATACAAGCTGTTGCAATGATATTTCCATGCTGAACTGAGTTGTTCTGGGTCAAATATGAAGGCAAACCCACTTTCCTTTCAGTATTTTGCTGCAATTGGCAGAAACAAGCATATTTGCTCATTCGGCCTGAAAATGCTTTTAAGCACATAAAAACTTACACTCTTGATTTCTGGCTAAATAAAAGCTGTTGCAATGATATTTCCATGCTGAACTGAGTTGTTCTGGGTCAAATATGAAAGCAAACCCACTTTCCTTTCAGTATTTTGCTGCAATTGGCAGGAATCAGCTCATTTGGCCTGAAAATGCTTTTAAGCGCATAAAAACTTACACTCTTGATTTCTGGCTAAATACAAGCTGTTGCAATGATATTTCCATGCTGAACTGAGTTGTTCTGGGTCAAATATGAAGGCAAACCCACTTTCCTTTCAGTATTTTGCTGCAATTGGCAGAAACAAGCATATTTGCTCATTCGGCCTGAAAATGCTTTTAAGCGCATAAAAACTTACACTCTTGATTTCTGGCTAAATAAAAGCTGTTGCAATGATATTTCCATGCTGAACTGAGTTGTTCTGGGTCAAATATGAAGGCAAACCCACTTTCCTTTCAGTATTTTGCTGCAATTGGCAGAAACAAGCATATTTGCTCATTCGGCCTGAAAATGCTTTTAAGCGCATAAAAACTTACACTCTTGATTTCTGGCTAAATACAAGCTGTTGCAATGATATTTCCATGCTGAACTGAGTTGTTCTGGGTCAAATATGAAAGCAAACCCACTTTCCTTTCAGTATTTTGCTGCAATTGGCAGAAATCAGCTCATTTGGCCTGAAAATGCTTTTAAGCGCATAAAAACTTACACTCTTGATTTCTGGCTAAATACAAGCTGTTGCAATGATATTTCCATGCTGAACTGAGTTGTTCTGGGTCAAATATGAAGGCAAACCCACTTTCCTTTCAGTATTTTGCTGCAATTGGCAGAAACAAGCATATTTGCTCATTCGGCCTGAAAATGCTTTTAAGCGCATAAAAACTTACACTCTTGATTTCTGGCTAAATAAAAGCTGTTGCAATGATATTTCCATGCTGAACTGAGTTGTTCTGGGTCAAATATGAAGGCAAACCCACTTTCCTTTCAGTATTTTGCTGCAATTGGCAGAAATCAGCTCATTTGGCCTGAAAATGCTTTTAAGCACATAAAAACTTACACTCTTGATTTCTGGCTAAATAAAAGCTGTTGCAATGATATTTCCATGCTGAACTGAGTTGTTCTGGGTCAAATATGAAGGCAAACCCACTTTCCTTTCAGTATTTTGCTGCAATTGGAAGAAACAAGCATATTTGCTCATTCGGCCTGAAAATGCTTTTAAGCGCATAAAAACTTACACTCTTGATTTCTGGCTAAATAAAAGCTGTTGCAATGATATTTCCATGCTGAACTGAGTTGTTCTGGGTCAAATATGAAGGCAAACCCACTTTCCTTTCAGTATTTTGCTGCAATTGGCAGAAACAAGCATATTTGCTCATTCGGCCTGAAAATGCTTTTAAGCGCATAAAAACTTACACTCTTGATTTCTGGCTAAATAAAAGCTGTTGCAATGATATTTCCATGCTGAACTGAGTTGTTCTGGGTCAAATATGAAGGCAAACCCACTTTCCTTTCAGTATTTTGCTGCAATTGGCAGAAATCAGCTCATTTGGCCTGAAAATGCTTTTAAGCGCATAAAAACTTACACTCTTGATTTCTGGCTAAATACAAGCTGTTGCAATGATATTTCCATGCTGAACTGAGTTGTTCTGGGTCAAATATGAAGGCAAACCCACTTTCCTTTCAGTATTTTGCTGCAATTGGCAGAAACAAGCATATTTGCTCATTCGGCCTGAAAATGCTTTTAAGCACATAAAAACTTACACTCTTGATTTCTGGCTAAATAAAAGCTGTTGCAATGATATTTCCATGCTGAACTGAGTTGTTCTGGGTCAAATATGAAGGCAAACCCACTTTCCTTTCAGTATTTTGCTGCAATTGGCAGAAATCAGCTCATTTGGCCTGAAAATGCTTTTAAGCGCATAAAAACTTACACTCTTGATTTCTGGCTAAATACAAGCTGTTGCAATGATATTTCCATGCTGAACTGAGTTGTTCTGGGTCAAATATGAAGGCAAACCCACTTTCCTTTCAGTATTTTGCTGCAATTGGCAGAAACAAGCATATTTGCTCATTCGGCCTGAAAATGCTTTTAAGCGCATAAAAACTTACACTCTTGATTTCTGGCTAAATAAAAGCTGTTGCAATGATATTTCCATGCTGAACTGAGTTGTTCTGGGTCAAATATGAAGGCAAACCCACTTTCCTTTCAGTATTTTGCTGCAATTGGCAGAAACAAGCATATTTGCTCATTCGGCCTGAAAATGCTTTTAAGCGCATAAAAACTTACACTCTTGATTTCTGGCTAAATAAAAGCTGTTGCAATGATATTTCCATGCTGAACTGAGTTGTTCTGGGTCAAATATGAAGGCAAACCCACTTTCCTTTCAGTATTTTGCTGCAATTGGCAGAAATCAGCTCATTTGGCCTGAAAATGCTTTTAAGCGCATAAAAACTTACACTCTTGATTTCTGGCTAAATACAAGCTGTTGCAATGATATTTCCATGCTGAACTGAGTTGTTCTGGGTCAAATATGAAGGCAAACCCACTTTCCTTTCAGTATTTTGCTGCAATTGGCAGAAACAAGCATATTTGCTCATTCGGCCTGAAAATGCTTTTAAGCGCATAAAAACTTACACTCTTGATTTCTGGCTAAATACAAGCTGTTGCAATGATATTTCCATGCTGAACTGAGTTGTTCTGGGTCAAATATGAAGGCAAACCCACTTTCCTTTCAGTATTTTGCTGCAATTGGCAGAAACAAGCATATTTGCTCATTCGGCCTGAAAATGCTTTTAAGCGCATAAAAACTTACACTCTTGATTTCTGGCTAAATAAAAGCTGTTGCAATGATATTTCCATGCTGAACTGAGTTGTTCTGGGTCAAATATGAAGGCAAACCCACTTTCCTTTCAGTATTTTGCTGCAATTGGCAGAAATCAGCTCATTTGGCCTGAAAATGCTTTTAAGCGCATAAAAACTTACACTCTTGATTTCTGGCTAAATACAAGCTGTTGCAATGATATTTCCATGCTGAACTGAGTTGTTCTGGGTCAAATATGAAGGCAAACCCACTTTCCTTTCAGTATTTTGCTGCAATTGGCAGAAACAAGCATATTTGCTCATTCGGCCTGAAAATGCTTTTAAGCGCATAAAAACTTACACTCTTGATTTCTGGCTAAATAAAAGCTGTTGCAATGATATTTCCATGCTGAACTGAGTTGTTCTGGGTCAAATATGAAGGCAAACCCACTTTCCTTTCAGTATTTTGCTGCAATTGGCAGAAACAAGCATATTTGCTCATTCGGCCTGAAAATGCTTTTAAGCGCATAAAAACTTACACTCTTGATTTCTGGCTAAATAAAAGCTGTTGCAATGATATTTCCATGCTGAACTGAGTTGTTCTGGGTCAAATATGAAGGCAAACCCACTTTCCTTTCAGTATTTTGCTGCAATTAGCAGAAATCAGCTCATTTGGCCTGAAAATGCTTTTAAGCACATAAAAACTTACACTCTTGATTTCTGGCTAAATAAAAGCTGTTGCAATGATATTTCCATGCTGAACTGAGTTGTTCTGGGTCAAATATGAAGGCAAACCCACTTTCCTTTCAGTATTTTGCTGCAATTGGCAGAAACAAGCATATTTGCTCATTCGGCCTGAAAATGCTTTTAAGCGCATAAAAACTTACACTCTTGATTTCTGGCTAAATAAAAGCTGTTGCAATGATATTTCCATGCTGAACTGAGTTGTTCTGGGTCAAATATGAAGGCAAAC
Organism: Channa argus; assembly: GCF_033026475.1. Classification (NCBI taxonomy): domain Eukaryota; kingdom Metazoa; phylum Chordata; class Actinopteri; order Anabantiformes; family Channidae; genus Channa; species Channa argus. The sequence continues at coordinate 380,153 of NW_027125245.1, read as the reverse complement.
CCACTTTCCTTTCAGTATTTTGCTGCAATTGGCAGAAACAAGCATATTTGCTCATTCGGCCTGAAAATGCTTTTAAGCGCATAAAAACTTACACTCTTGATTTCTGGCTAAATACAAGCTGTTGCAATGATATTTCCATGCTGAACTGAGTTGTTCTGGGTCAAATATGAAGGCAAACCCACTTTCCTTTCAGTATTTTGCTGCAATTGGCAGAAACAAGCATATTTGCTCATTCGGCCTGAAAATGCTTTTAAGCGCATAAAAACTTACACTCTTGATTTCTGGCTAAATAAAAGCTGTTGCAATGATATTTCCATGCTGAACTGAGTTGTTCTGGGTCAAATATGAAGGCAAACCCACTTTCCTTTCAGTATTTTGCTGCAATTGGCAGAAACAAGCATATTTGCTCATTCGGCCTGAAAATGCTTTTAAGCGGATAAAAACTTACACTCTTGATTTCTGGCTAAATAAAAGCTGTTGCAATGATATTTCCATGCTGAACTGAGTTGTTCTGGGTCAAATATGAAGGCAAACCCACTTTCCTTTCAGTATTTTGCTGCAATTGGCAGAAACAAGCATATTTGCTCATTCGGCCTGAAAATGCTTTTAAGCGCATAAAAACTTACACTCTTGATTTCTGGCTAAATAAAAGCTGTTGCAATGATATTTCCATGCTGAACTGAGTTGTTCTGGGTCAAATATGAAGGCAAACCCACTTTCCTTTCAGTATTTTGCTGCAATTGGCAGAAATCAGCTCATTTGGCCTGAAAATGCTTTTAAGCGCATAAAAACTTACACTCTTGATTTCTGGCTAAATAAAAGCTGTTGCAATGATATTTCCATGCTGAACTGAGTTGTTCTGGGTCAAATATGAAGGCAAACCCACTTTCCTTTCAGTATTTTGCTGCAATTGGCAGAAACAAGCATATTTGCTCATTCGGCCTGAAAATGCTTTTAAGCGCATAAAAACTTACACTCTTGATTTCTGGCTAAATAAAAGCTGTTGCAATGATATTTCCATGCTGAACTGAGTTGTTCTGGGTCAAATATGAAGGCAAACCCACTTTCCTTTCAGTATTTTGCTGCAATTGGCAGAAACAAGCATATTTGCTCATTCGGCCTGAAAATGCTTTTAAGCGCATAAAAACTTACACTCTTGATTTCTGGCTAAATAAAAGCTGTTGCAATGATATTTCCATGCTGAACTGAGTTGTTCTGGGTCAAATATGAAGGCAAACCCACTTTCCTTTCAGTATTTTGCTGCAATTGGCAGAAATCAGCTCATTTGGCCTGAAAATGCTTTTAAGCACATAAAAACTTACACTCTTGATTTCTGGCTAAATAAAAGCTGTTGCAATGATATTTCCATGCTGAACTGAGTTGTTCTGGGTCAAATATGAAGGCAAACCCACTTTCCTTTCAGTATTTTGCTGCAATTGGCAGAAACAAGCATATTTGCTCATTCGGCCTGAAAATGCTTTTAAGCGCATAAAAACTTACACTCTTGATTTCTGGCTAAATAAAAGCTGTTGCAATGATATTTCCATGCTGAACTGAGTTGTTCTGGGTCAAATATGAAGGCAAACCCACTTTCCTTTCAGTATTTTGCTGCAATTGGCAGAAATCAGCTCATTTGGCCTGAAAATGCTTTTAAGCACATAAAAACTTACACTCTTGATTTCTGGCTAAATAAAAGCTGTTGCAATGATATTTCCATGCTGAACTGAGTTGTTCTGGAACAAATATTAAGGCAAACCCACTTTCCTTTCAGTATTTTGCTGCAATTGGCATAAACAAGCATATTTGCTCATTCGGCCTGAAAATGCTTTTAAGCGCATAAAAACTTACAGTCTTGATTTCTGGCTAAATAAAAGCTGTTGCAATGATATTTCCATGCTGAACTGAGTTGTTCTGGGTCAAATATGAAGGCAAACCCACTTTCCTTTCAGTATTTTGCTGCAATTGGCAGAAACAAGCATATTTGCTCATTCGGCCTGAAAATGCTTTTAAGCGCATAAAAACTTACACTCTTGATTTCTGGCTAAATAAAAGCTGTTGCAATGATATTTCCATGCTGAACTGAGTTGTTCTGGTTCAAATATGAAGGCAAACCCACTTTCCTTTCAGTATTTTGCTGCAATTGGCAGAAATCAGCTCATTTGGCCTGAAAATGCTTTTAAGCGCATAAAAACTTACACTCTTGATTTCTGGCTAAATACAAGCTGTTGCAATGATATTTCCATGCTGAACTGAGTTGTTCTGGGTCAAATATGAAGGCAAACCCACTTTCCTTTCAGTATTTTGCTGCAATTGGCAGAAACAAGCATATTTGCTCATTCGGCCTGAAAATGCTTTTAAGCACATAAAAACTTACACTCTTGATTTCTGGCTAAATAAAAGCTGTTGCAATGATATTTCCATGCTGAACTGAGTTGTTCTGGGTCAAATATGAAAGCAAACCCACTTTCCTTTCAGTATTTTGCTGCAATTGGCAGGAATCAGCTCATTTGGCCTGAAAATGCTTTTAAGCGCATAAAAACTTACACTCTTGATTTCTGGCTAAATACAAGCTGTTGCAATGATATTTCCATGCTGAACTGAGTTGTTCTGGGTCAAATATGAAGGCAAACCCACTTTCCTTTCAGTATTTTGCTGCAATTGGCAGAAACAAGCATATTTGCTCATTCGGCCTGAAAATGCTTTTAAGCGCATAAAAACTTACACTCTTGATTTCTGGCTAAATAAAAGCTGTTGCAATGATATTTCCATGCTGAACTGAGTTGTTCTGGGTCAAATATGAAGGCAAACCCACTTTCCTTTCAGTATTTTGCTGCAATTGGCAGAAACAAGCATATTTGCTCATTCGGCCTGAAAATGCTTTTAAGCGCATAAAAACTTACACTCTTGATTTCTGGCTAAATACAAGCTGTTGCAATGATATTTCCATGCTGAACTGAGTTGTTCTGGGTCAAATATGAAAGCAAACCCACTTTCCTTTCAGTATTTTGCTGCAATTGGCAGAAATCAGCTCATTTGGCCTGAAAATGCTTTTAAGCGCATAAAAACTTACACTCTTGATTTCTGGCTAAATACAAGCTGTTGCAATGATATTTCCATGCTGAACTGAGTTGTTCTGGGTCAAATATGAAGGCAAACCCACTTTCCTTTCAGTATTTTGCTGCAATTGGCAGAAACAAGCATATTTGCTCATTCGGCCTGAAAATGCTTTTAAGCGCATAAAAACTTACACTCTTGATTTCTGGCTAAATAAAAGCTGTTGCAATGATATTTCCATGCTGAACTGAGTTGTTCTGGGTCAAATATGAAGGCAAACCCACTTTCCTTTCAGTATTTTGCTGCAATTGGCAGAAATCAGCTCATTTGGCCTGAAAATGCTTTTAAGCACATAAAAACTTACACTCTTGATTTCTGGCTAAATAAAAGCTGTTGCAATGATATTTCCATGCTGAACTGAGTTGTTCTGGGTCAAATATTAAGGCAAACCCACTTTCCTTTCAGTATTTTGCTGCAATTGGCATAAACAAGCATATTTGCTCATTCGGCCTGAAAATGCTTTTAAGCGCATAAAAACTTACAGTCTTGATTTCTGGCTAAATAAAAGCTGTTGCAATGATATTTCCATGCTGAACTGAGTTGTTCTGGGTCAAATATGAAGGCAAACCCACTTTCCTTTCAGTATTTTGCTGCAATTGGCAGAAACAAGCATATTTGCTCATTCGGCCTGAAAATGCTTTTAAGCGCATAAAAACTTACACTCTTGATTTCTGGCTAAATAAAAGCTGTTGCAATGATATTTCCATGCTGAACTGAGTTGTTCTGGGTCAAATATGAAGGCAAACCCACTTTCCTTTCAGTATTTTGCTGCAATTGGCAGAAATCAGCTCATTTGGCCTGAAAATGCTTTTAAGCGCATAAAAACTTACACTCTTGATTTCTGGCTAAATACAAGCTGTTGCAATGATATTTCCATGCTGAACTGAGTTGTTCTGGGTCAAATATGAAGGCAAACCCACTTTCCTTTCAGTATTTTGCTGCAATTGGCAGAAACAAGCATATTTGCTCATTCGGCCTGAAAATGCTTTTAAGCACATAAAAACTTACACTCTTGATTTCTGGCTAAATAAAAGCTGTTGCAATGATATTTCCATGCTGAACTGAGTTGTTCTGGGTCAAATATGAAGGCAAACCCACTTTCCTTTCAGTATTTTGCTGCAATTGGCAGAAATCAGCTCATTTGGCCTGAAAATGCTTTTAAGCGCATAAAAACTTACACTCTTGATTTCTGGCTAAATACAAGCTGTTGCAATGATATTTCCATGCTGAACTGAGTTGTTCTGGGTCAAATATGAAGGCAAACCCACTTTCCTTTCAGTATTTTGCTGCAATTGGCAGAAACAAGCATATTTGCTCATTCGGCCTGAAAATGCTTTTAAGCGCATAAAAACTTACACTCTTGATTTCTGGCTAAATAAAAGCTGTTGCAATGATATTTCCATGCTGAACTGAGTTGTTCTGGGTCAAATATGAAGGCAAACCCACTTTCCTTTCAGTATTTTGCTGCAATTGGCAGAAACAAGCATATTTGCTCATTCGGCCTGAAAATGCTTTTAAGCGCATAAAAACTTACACTCTTGATTTCTGGCTAAATAAAAGCTGTTGCAATGATATTTCCATGCTGAACTGAGTTGTTCTGGGTCAAATATGAAGGCAAACCCACTTTCCTTTCAGTATTTTGCTGCAATTGGCAGAAATCAGCTCATTTGGCCTGAAAATGCTTTTAAGCGCATAAAAACTTACACTCTTGATTTCTGGCTAAATACAAGCTGTTGCAATGATATTTCCATGCTGAACTGAGTTGTTCTGGGTCAAATATGAAGGCAAACCCACTTTCCTTTCAGTATTTTGCTGCAATTGGCAGAAACAAGCATATTTGCTCATTCGGCCTGAAAATGCTTTTAAGCGCATAAAAACTTACACTCTTGATTTCTGGCTAAATAAAAGCTGTTGCAATGATATTTCCATGCTGAACTGAGTTGTTCTGGGTCAAATATGAAGGCAAACCCACTTTCCTTTCAGTATTTTGCTGCAATTGGCAGAAACAAGCATATTTGCTCATTCGGCCTGAAAATGCTTTTAAGCGCATAAAAACTTACACTCTTGATTTCTGGCTAAATAAAAGCTGTTGCAATGATATTTCCATGCTGAACTGAGTTGTTCTGGGTCAAATATGAAGGCAAACCCACTTTCCTTTCAGTATTTTGCTGCAATTAGCAGAAATCAGCTCATTTGGCCTGAAAATGCTTTTAAGCACATAAAAACTTACACTCTTGATTTCTGGCTAAATAAAAGCTGTTGCAATGATATTTCCATGCTGAACTGAGTTGTTCTGGGTCAAATATGAAGGCAAACCCACTTTCCTTTCAGTATTTTGCTGCAATTGGCAGAAACAAGCATATTTGCTCATTCGGCCTGAAAATGCTTTTAAGCGCATAAAAACTTACACTCTTGATTTCTGGCTAAATAAAAGCTGTTGCAATGATATTTCCATGCTGAACTGAGTTGTTCTGGGTCAAATATGAAGGCAAACCCACTTTCCTTTCAGTATTTTGCTGCAATTGGCAGAAACAAGCATATTTGCTCATTCGGCCTGAAAATGCTTTTAAGCGCATAAAAACTTACACTCTTGATTTCTGGCTAAATACAAGCTGTTGCAATGATATTTCCATGCTGAACTGAGTTGTTCTGGGTCAAATATGAAGGCAAACCCACTTTCCTTTCAGTATTTTGCTGCAATTGGCAGAAACAAGCATATTTGCTCATTCGGCCTGAAAATGCTTTTAAGCGCATAAAAACTTACACTCTTGATTTCTGGCTAAATAAAAGCTGTTGCAATGATATTTCCATGCTGAACTGAGTTGTTCTGGGTCAAATATGAAGGCAAACCCACTTTCCTTTCAGTATTTTGCTGCAATTGGCAGAAACAAGCATATTTGCTCATTCGGCCTGAAAATGCTTTTAAGCGGATAAAAACTTACACTCTTGATTTCTGGCTAAATAAAAGCTGTTGCAATGATATTTCCATGCTGAACTGAGTTGTTCTGGGTCAAATATGAAGGCAAACCCACTTTCCTTTCAGTATTTTGCTGCAATTGGCAGAAACAAGCATATTTGCTCATTCGGCCTGAAAATGCTTTTAAGCGCATAAAAACTTACACTCTTGATTTCTGGCTAAATAAAAGCTGTTGCAATGATATTTCCATGCTGAACTGAGTTGTTCTGGGTCAAATATGAAGGCAAACCCACTTTCCTTTCAGTATTTTGCTGCAATTGGCAGAAATCAGCTCATTTGGCCTGAAAATGCTTTTAAGCGCATAAAAACTTACACTCTTGATTTCTGGCTAAATAAAAGCTGTTGCAATGATATTTCCATGCTGAACTGAGTTGTTCTGGGTCAAATATGAAGGCAAACCCACTTTCCTTTCAGTATTTTGCTGCAATTGGCAGAAACAAGCATATTTGCTCATTCGGCCTGAAAATGCTTTTAAGCGCATAAAAACTTACACTCTTGATTTCTGGCTAAATAAAAGCTGTTGCAATGATATTTCCATGCTGAACTGAGTTGTTCTGGGTCAAATATGAAGGCAAACCCACTTTCCTTTCAGTATTTTGCTGCAATTGGCAGAAACAAGCATATTTGCTCATTCGGCCTGAAAATGCTTTTAAGCGCATAAAAACTTACACTCTTGATTTCTGGCTAAATAAAAGCTGTTGCAATGATATTTCCATGCTGAACTGAGTTGTTCTGGGTCAAATATGAAGGCAAACCCACTTTCCTTTCAGTATTTTGCTGCAATTGGCAGAAATCAGCTCATTTGGCCTGAAAATGCTTTTAAGCACATAAAAACTTACACTCTTGATTTCTGGCTAAATAAAAGCTGTTGCAATGATATTTCCATGCTGAACTGAGTTGTTCTGGGTCAAATATGAAGGCAAACCCACTTTCCTTTCAGTATTTTGCTGCAATTGGCAGAAACAAGCATATTTGCTCATTCGGCCTGAAAATGCTTTTAAGCGCATAAAAACTTACACTCTTGATTTCTGGCTAAATAAAAGCTGTTGCAATGATATTTCCATGCTGAACTGAGTTGTTCTGGGTCAAATATGAAGGCAAACCCACTTTCCTTTCAGTATTTTGCTGCAATTGGCAGAAACAAGCATATTTGCTCATTCGGCCTGAAAATGCTTTTAAGCGCATAAAAACTTACACTCTTGATTTCTGGCTAAATAAAAGCTGTTGCAATGATATTTCCATGCTGAACTGAGTTGTTCTGGGTCAAATATGAAGGCAAACCCACTTTCCTTTCAGTATTTTGCTGCAATTGGCAGAAACAAGCATATTTGCTCATTCGGCCTGAAAATGCTTTTAAGCGCATAAAAACTTACACTCTTGATTTCTGGCTAAATAAAAGCTGTTGCAATGATATTTCCATGCTGAACTGAGTTGTTCTGGGTCAAATATGAAGGCAAACCCACTTTCCTTTCAGTATTTTGCTGCAATTGGCAGAAACAAGCATATTTGCTCATTCGGCCTGAAAATGCTTTTAAGCGCATAAAAACTTACACTCTTGATTTCTGGCTAAATAAAAGCTGTTGCAATGATATTTCCATGCTGAACTGAGTTGTTCTGGGTCAAATATGAAGGCAAACCCACTTTCCTTTCAGTATTTTGCTGCAATTGGCAGAAACAAGCATATTTGCTCATTCGGCCTGAAAATGCTTTTAAGCGCATAAAAACTTACACTCTTGATTTCTGGCTAAATAAAAGCTGTTGCAATGATATTTCCATGCTGAACTGAGTTGTTCTGGGTCAAATATGAAGGCAAACCCACTTTCCTTTCAGTATTTTGCTGCAATTGGCAGAAACAAGCATATTTGCTCATTCGGCCTGAAAATGCTTTTAAGCGCATAAAAACTTACACTCTTGATTTCTGGCTAAATAAAAGCTGTTGCAATGATATTTCCATGCTGAACTGAGTTGTTCTGGGTCAAATATGAAGGCAAACCCACTTTCCTTTCAGTATTTTGCTGCAATTGGCAGAAATCAGCTCATTTGGCCTGAAAATGCTTTTAAGCGCATAAAAACTTACACTCTTGATTTCTGGCTAAATAAAAGCTGTTGCAATGATATTTCCATGCTGAACTGAGTTGTTCTGGGTCAAATATGAAGGCAAACCCACTTTCCTTTCAGTATTTTGCTGCAATTGGCAGAAACAAGCATATTTGCTCATTCGGCCTGAAAATGCTTTTAAGCGCATAAAAACTTACACTCTTGATTTCTGGCTAAATAAAAGCTGTTGCAATGATATTTCCATGCTGAACTGAGTTGTTCTGGGTCAAATATGAAGGCAAACCCACTTTCCTTTCAGTATTTTGCTGCAATTGGCAGAAACAAGCATATTTGCTCATTCGGCCTGAAAATGCTTTTAAGCGCATAAAAACTTACACTCTTGATTTCTGGCTAAATAAAAGCTGTTGCAATGATATTTCCATGCTGAACTGAGTTGTTCTGGGTCAAATATGAAGGCAAACCCACTTTCCTTTCAGTATTTTGCTGCAATTGGCAGAAACAAGCATATTTGCTCATTCGGCCTGAAAATGCTTTTAAGCGCATAAAAACTTACACTCTTGATTTCTGGCTAAATAAAAGCTGTTGCAATGATATTTCCATGCTGAACTGAGTTGTTCTGGGTCAAATATGAAGGCAAACCCACTTTCCTTTCAGTATTTTGCTGCAATTGGCAGAAACAAGCATATTTGCTCATTCGGCCTGAAAATGCTTTTAAGCGCATAAAAACTTACACTCTTGATTTCTGGCTAAATAAAAGCTGTTGCAATGATATTTGCATGCTGAACTGAGTTGTTCTGGGTCAAATATGAAGGCAAACCCACTTTCCTTTCAGTATTTTGCTGCAATTGGCAGAAACAAGCATATTTGCTCATTCGGCCTGAAAATGCTTTTAAGCGCATAAAAACTTACACTCTTGATTTCTGGCTAAATAAAAGCTGTTGCAATGATATTTCCATGCTGAACTGAGTTGTTCTGGGTCAAATATGAAGGCAAACCCACTTTCCTTTCAGTATTTTGCTGCAATTGGCAGAAACAAGCATATTTGCTCATTCGGCCTGAAAATGCTTTTAAGCGCATAAAAACTTACACTCTTGATTTCTGGCTAAATAAAAGCTGTTGCAATGATATTTCCATGCTGAACTGAGTTGTTCTGGGTCAAATATGAAGGCAAACCCACTTTCCTTTCAGTATTTTGCTGCAATTGGCAGAAATCAGCTCATTTGGCCTGAAAATGCTTTTAAGCACATAAAAACTTACACTCTTGATTTCTGGCTAAATAAAAGCTGTTGCAATGATATTTCCATGCTGAACTGAGTTGTTCTGGGTCAAATATGAAGGCAAACCCACTTTCCTTTCAGTATTTTGCTGCAATTGGCAGAAACAAGCATATTTGCTCATTCGGCCTGAAAATGCTTTTAAGCGCATAAAAACTTACACTCTTGATTTCTGGCTAAATAAAAGCTGTTGCAATGATATTTCCATGCTGAACTGAGTTGTTCTGGGTCAAATATGAAGGCAAACCCACTTTCCTTTCAGTATTTTGCTGCAATTGGCAGAAACAAGCATATTTGCTCATTCGGCCTGAAAATGCTTTTAAGCGCATAAAAACTTACACTCTTGATTTCTGGCTAAATAAAAGCTGTTGCAATGATATTTCCATGCTGAACTGAGTTGTTCTGGGTCAAATATGAAGGCAAACCCACTTTCCTTTCAGTATTTTGCTGCAATTGGCAGAAACAAGCATATTTGCTCATTCGGCCTGAAAATGCTTTTAAGCGCATAAAAACTTACACTCTTGATTTCTGGCTAAATAAAAGCTGTTGCAATGATATTTCCATGCTGAACTGAGTTGTTCTGGGTCAAATATGAAGGCAAACCCACTTTCCTTTCAGTATTTTGCTGCAATTGGCAGAAACAAGCATATTTGCTCATTCGGCCTGAAAATGCTTTTAAGCGCATAAAAACTTACACTCTTGATTTCTGGCTAAATAAAAGCTGTTGCAATGATATTTCCATGCTGAACTGAGTTGTTCTGGGTCAAATATGAAGGCAAACCCACTTTCCTTTCAGTATTTTGCTGCAATTGGCAGAAACAAGCATATTTGCTCATTCGGCCTGAAAATGCTTTTAAGCGCATAAAAACTTACACTCTTGATTTCTGGCTAAATAAAAGCTGTTGCAATGATATTTCCATGCTGAACTGAGTTGTTCTGGGTCAAATATGAAGGCAAACCCACTTTCCTTTCAGTATTTTGCTGCAATTGGCAGAAACAAGCATATTTGCTCATTCGGCCTGAAAATGCTTTTAAGCGCATAAAAACTTACACTCTTGATTTCTGGCTAAATAAAAGCTGTTGCAATGATATTTCCATGCTGAACTGAGTTGTTCTGGGTCAAATATGAAGGCAAACCCACTTTCCTTTCAGTATTTTGCTGCAATTGGCAGAAATCAGCTCATTTGGCCTGAAAATGCTTTTAAGCGCATAAAAACTTACACTCTTGATTTCTGGCTAAATAAAAGCTGTTGCAATGATATTTCCATGCTGAACTGAGTTGTTCTGGGTCAAATATGAAGGCAAACCCACTTTCCTTTCAGTATTTTGCTGCAATTGGCAGAAACAAGCATATTTGCTCATTCGGCCTGAAAATGCTTTTAAGCGCATAAAAACTTACACTCTTGATTTCTGGCTAAATAAAAGCTGTTGCAATGATATTTCCATGCTGAACTGAGTTGTTCTGGGTCAAATATGAAGGCAAACCCACTTTCCTTTCAGTATTTTGCTGCAATTGGCAGAAACAAGCATATTTGCTCATTCGGCCTGAAAATGCTTTTAAGCGCATAAAAACTTACACTCTTGATTTCTGGCTAAATAAAAGCTGTTGCAATGATATTTCCATGCTGAACTGAGTTGTTCTGGGTCAAATATGAAGGCAAACCCACTTTCCTTTCAGTATTTTGCTGCAATTGGCAGAAACAAGCATATTTGCTCATTCGGCCTGAAAATGCTTTTAAGCGCATAAAAACTTACACTCTTGATTTCTGGCTAAATAAAAGCTGTTGCAATGATATTTCCATGCTGAACTGAGTTGTTCTGGGTCAAATATGAAGGCAAACCCACTTTCCTTTCAGTATTTTGCTGCAATTGGCAGAAACAAGCATATTTGCTCATTCGGCCTGAAAATGCTTTTAAGCGCATAAAAACTTACACTCTTGATTTCTGGCTAAATAAAAGCTGTTGCAATGATATTTGCATGCTGAACTGAGTTGTTCTGGGTCAAATATGAAGGCAAACCCACTTTCCTTTCAGTATTTTGCTGCAATTGGCAGAAACAAGCATATTTGCTCATTCGGCCTGAAAATGCTTTTAAGCGCATAAAAACTTACACTCTTGATTTCTGGCTAAATAAAAGCTGTTGCAATGATATTTCCATGCTGAACTGAGTTGTTCTGGGTCAAATATGAAGGCAAACCCACTTTCCTTTCAGTATTTTGCTGCAATTGGCAGAAACAAGCATATTTGCTCATTCGGCCTGAAAATGCTTTTAAGCGCATAAAAACTTACACTCTTGATTTCTGGCTAAATAAAAGCTGTTGCAATGATATTTCCATGCTGAACTGAGTTGTTCTGGGTCAAATATGAAGGCAAACCCACTTTCCTTTCAGTATTTTGCTGCAATTGGCAGAAATCAGCTCATTTGGCCTGAAAATGCTTTTAAGCACATAAAAACTTACACTCTTGATTTCTGGCTAAATAAAAGCTGTTGCAATGATATTTCCATGCTGAACTGAGTTGTTCTGGGTCAAATATGAAGGCAAACCCACTTTCCTTTCAGTATTTTGCTGCAATTGGCAGAAACAAGCATATTTGCTCATTCGGCCTGAAAATGCTTTTAAGCGCATAAAAACTTACACTCTTGATTTCTGGCTAAATAAAAGCTGTTGCAATGATATTTCCATGCTGAACTGAGTTGTTCTGGGTCAAATATGAAGGCAAACCCACTTTCCTTTCAGTATTTTGCTGCAATTGGCAGAAATCAGCTCATTTGGCCTGAAAATGCTTTTAAGCACATAAAAACTTACACTCTTGATTTCTGGCTAAATAAAAGCTGTTGCAATGATATTTCCATGCTGAACTGAGTTGTTCTGGGTCAAATATGAAGGCAAACCAACTTTCCTTTCAGTATTTTGCTGCAATTGGCAGAAATCAGCTCATTTGGCCTGAAAATGCTTTTAAGCGCATAAAAACTTACACTCTTGATTTCTGGCTAAATACAAGCTGTTGCAATGATATTTCCATGCTGAACTGAGTTGTTCTGGGTCAAATATGAAGGCAAACCCACTTTCCTTTCAGTATTTTGCTGCAATTGGCAGAAACAAGCATATTTGCTCATTCGGCCTGAAAATGCTTTTAAGCGCATAAAAACTTACACTCTTGATTTCTGGCTAAATAAAAGCTGTTGCAATGATATTTCCATGCTGAACTGAGTTGTTCTGGGTCAAATATGAAGGCAAACCCACTTTCCTTTCAGTATTTTGCTGCAATTGGCAGAAACAAGCATATTTGCTCATTCGGCCTGAAAATGCTTTTAAGCGCATAAAAACTTACACTCTTGATTTCTGGCTAAATAAAAGCTGTTGCAATGATATTTCCATGCTGAACTGAGTTGTTCTGGGTCAAATATGAAGGCAAACCCACTTTCCTTTCAGTATTTTGCTGCAATTGGCAGAAATCAGCTCATTTGGCCTGAAAATGCTTTTAAGCACATAAAAACTTACACTCTTGATTTCTGGCTAAATAAAAGCTGTTGCAATGATATTTCCATGCTGAACTGAGTTGTTCTGGGTCAAATATGAAGGCAAACCCACTTTCCTTTCAGTATTTTGCTGCAATTGGCAGAAACAAGCATATTTGCTCATTCGGCCTGAAAATGCTTTTAAGCGCATAAAAACTTACACTCTTGATTTCTGGCTAAATAAAAGCTGTTGCAATGATATTTCCATGCTGAACTGAGTTGTTCTGGGTCAAATATGAAGGCAAACCCACTTTCCTTTCAGTATTTTGCTGCAATTGGCAGAAACAAGCATATTTGCTCATTCGGCCTGAAAATGCTTTTAAGCGCATAAAAACTTACACTCTTGATTTCTGGCTAAATAAAAGCTGTTGCAATGATATTTCCATGCTGAACTGAGTTGTTCTGGGTCAAATATGAAGGCAAACCCACTTTCCTTTCAGTATTTTGCTGCAATTGGCAGAAACAAGCATATTTGCTCATTCGGCCTGAAAATGCTTTTAAGCGCATAAAAACTTACACTCTTGATTTCTGGCTAAATAAAAGCTGTTGCAATGATATTTCCATGCTGAACTGAGTTGTTCTGGGTCAAATATGAAGGCAAACCCACTTTCCTTTCAGTATTTTGCTGCAATTGGCAGAAACAAGCATATTTGCTCATTCGGCCTGAAAATGCTTTTAAGCGCATAAAAACTTACACTCTTGATTTCTGGCTAAATAAAAGCTGTTGCAATGATATTTCCATGCTGAACTGAGTTGTTCTGGGTCAAATATGAAGGCAAACCCACTTTCCTTTCAGTATTTTGCTGCAATTGGCAGAAACAAGCATATTTGCTCATTCGGCCTGAAAATGCTTTTAAGCGCATAAAAACTTACACTCTTGATTTCTGGCTAAATAAAAGCTGTTGCAATGATATTTCCATGCTGAACTGAGTTGTTCTGGGTCAAATATGAAGGCAAACCCACTTTCTTTCAGTATTTTGCTGCAATTGGCAGAAACAAGCATATTTGCTCATTCGGCCTGAAAATGCTTTTAAGCGCATAAAACTTACACTCTTGATTTCCTGGCTAAATAAAGCTGTTGCAATGATATTTCCATGCTGAACTGAGTTGTTCTGGGGTCAAATATGAAGGCAAACCCACTTTCCTTTCAGTATTTTGCTGCAATTGGCAGAAATCAGCTCATTTGGCCTGAAAATGCTTTTAAGCGCATAAAAACTTACACTCTTGATTTCTGGCTAAATAAAAAGCTGTGCAATGATATTTCCATGCTGAACTGAAGTTGTTCTGGGTCAAATATGAAGGCAAACCCACTTTTTTTCAGTATTTTGCTGCAATTGGCAGAAACAAGCATATTTGCTCATTCGGCCTGAAAATGCTTTTAAGCGCATAAAAACTTACACTCTTGATTTCTGGCTAAATAAAAGCTGTTGCAATGATATTTCCATGCTGAACTGAGTTGTTCTGGGTCAAATATGAAGGCAAACCCACTTTCCTTTCAGTATTTTGCTGCAATTGGCAGAAACAAGCATATTTGCTCATTCGGCCTGAAAATGCTTTTAAGCGCATAAAAACTTACACTCTTGATTTCTGGCTAAATAAAAGCTGTTGCAATGATATTTCCATGCTGAACTGAGTTGTTCTGGGTCAAATATGAAGGCAAACCCACTTTCCTTTCAGTATTTTGCTGCAATTGGCAGAAACAAGCATATTTGCTCATTCGGCCTGAAAATGCTTTTAAGCGCATAAAAACTTACACTCTTGATTTCTGGCTAAATAAAAGCTGTTGCAATGATATTTCCATGCTGAACCGAGTTGTTCTGGGTCAAATATGAAGGCAAACCCACTTTCCTTTCAGTATTTTGCTGCAATTGGCAGAAACAAGCATATTTGCTCATTCGGCCTGAAAATGCTTTTAAGCGCATAAAAACTTACACTCTTGATTTCTGGCTAAATAAAAGCTGTTGCAATGATATTTGCATGCTGAACTGAGTTGTTCTGGGTCAAATATGAAGGCAAACCCACTTTCCTTTCAGTATTTTGCTGCAATTGGCAGAAACAAGCATATTTGCTCATTCGGCCTGAAAATGCTTTTAAGCGCATAAAAACTTACACTCTTGATTTCTGGCTAAATAAAAGCTGTTGCAATGATATTTCCATGCTGAACTGAGTTGTTCTGGGTCAAATATGAAGGCAAACCCACTTTCCTTTCAGTATTTTGCTGCAATTGGCAGAAACAAGCATATTTGCTCATTCGGCCTGAAAATGCTTTTAAGCGCATAAAAACTTACACTCTTGATTTCTGGCTAAATAAAAGCTGTTGCAATGATATTTCCATGCTGAACTGAGTTGTTCTGGGTCAAATATGAAGGCAAACCCACTTTCCTTTCAGTATTTTGCTGCAATTGGCAGAAACAAGCATATTTGCTCATTCGGCCTGAAAATGCTTTTAAGCGCATAAAAACTTACACTCTTGATTTCTGGCTAAATAAAAGCTGTTGCAATGATATTTCCATGCTGAACTGAGTTGTTCTGGGTCAAATATGAAGGCAAACCCACTTTCCTTTCAGTATTTTGCTGCAATTGGCAGAAACAAGCATATTTGCTCATTCGGCCTGAAAATGCTTTTAAGCGCATAAAAACTTACACTCTTGATTTCTGGCTAAATAAAAGCTGTTGCAATGATATTTCCATGCTGAACTGAGTTGTTCTGGGTCAAATATGAAGGCAAACCCACTTTCCTTTCAGTATTTTGCTGCAATTGGCAGAAACAAGCATATTTGCTCATTCGGCCTGAAAATGCTTTTAAGCGCATAAAAACTTACACTCTTGATTTCTGGCTAAATAAAAGCTGTTGCAATGATATTTCCATGCTGAACTGAGTTGTTCTGGGTCAAATATGAAGGCAAACCCACTTTCCTTTCAGTATTTTGCTGCAATTGACAGAAACAAGCATATTTGCTCATTCGGCCTGAAAATGCTTTTAAGCGCATAAAAACTTACACTCTTGATTTCTGGCTAAATAAAAGCTGTTGCAATGATATTTCCATGCTGAACTGAGTTGTTCTGGGTCAAATATGAAGGCAAACCCACTTTCCTTTCAGTATTTTGCTGCAATTGGCAGAAACAAGCATATTTGCTCATTCGGCCTGAAAATGCTTTTAAGCGCATAAAAACTTACACTCTTGATTTCTGGCTAAATAAAAGCTGTTGCAATGATATTTCCATGCTGAACTGAGTTGTTCTGGGTCAAATATGAAGGCAAACCCACTTTCCTTTCAGTATTTTGCTGCAATTGGCAGAAACAAGCATATTTGCTCATTCGGCCTGAAAATGCTTTTAAGCGCATAAAAACTTACACTCTTGATTTCTGGCTAAATAAAAGCTGTTGCAATGATATTTCCATGCTGAACTGAGTTGTTCTGGGTCAAATATGAAGGCAAACCCACTTTCCTTTCAGTATTTTGCTGCAATTGGCAGAAACAAGCATATTTGCTCATTCGGCCTGAAAATGCTTTTAAGCGCATAAAAACTTACACTCTTGATTTCTGGCTAAATAAAAGCTGTTGCAATGATATTTCCATGCTGAACTGAGTTGTTCTGGGTCAAATATGAAGGCAAACCCACTTTCCTTTCAGTATTTTGCTGCAATTGGCAGAAACAAGCATATTTGCTCATTCGGCCTGAAAATGCTTTTAAGCGCATAAAAACTTACACTCTTGATTTCTGGCTAAATAAAAGCTGTTGCAATGATATTTCCATGCTGAACTGAGTTGTTCTGGGTCAAATATGAAGGCAAACCCACTTTCCTTTCAGTATTTTGCTGCAATTGGCAGAAATCAGCTCATTTGGCCTGAAAATGCTTTTAAGCGCATAAAAACTTACACTCTTGATTTCTGGCTAAATACAAGCTGTTGCAATGATATTTCCATGCTGAACTGAGTTGTTCTGGGTCAAATATGAAGGCAAACCCACTTTCCTTTCAGTATTTTGCTGCAATTGGCAGAAACAAGCATATTTGCTCATTCGGCCTGAAAATGCTTTTAAGCGCATAAAAACTTACACTCTTGATTTCTGGCTAAATAAAAGCTGTTGCAATGATATTTCCATGCTGAACTGAGTTGTTCTGGGTCAAATATGAAGGCAAACCCACTTTCCTTTCAGTATTTTGCTGCAATTGGCAGAAATCAGCTCATTTGGCCTGAAAATGCTTTTAAGCGCATAAAAACTTACACTCTTGATTTCTGGCTAAATACAAGCTGTTGCAATGATATTTCCATGCTGAACTGAGTTGTTCTGGGTCAAATATGAAGGCAAACCCACTTTCCTTTCAGTATTTTGCTGCAATTGGCAGAAACAAGCATATTTGCTCATTCGGCCTGAAAATGCTTTTAAGCGCATAAAAACTTACACTCTTGATTTCTGGCTAAATAAAAGCTGTTGCAATGATATTTCCATGCTGAACTGAGTTGTTCTGGGTCAAATATGAAGGCAAACCCACTTTCCTTTCAGTATTTTGCTGCAATTGGCAGAAACAAGCATATTTGCTCATTCGGCCTGAAAATGCTTTTAAGCGCATAAAAACTTACACTCTTGATTTCTGGCTAAATAAAAGCTGTTGCAATGATATTTCCATGCTGAACTGAGTTGTTCTGGGTCAAATATGAAGGCAAACCCACTTTCCTTTCAGTATTTTGCTGCAATTAGCAGAAATCAGCTCATTTGGCCTGAAAATGCTTTTAAGCACATAAAAACTTACACTCTTGATTTCTGGCTAAATAAAAGCTGTTGCAATGATATTTCCATGCTGAACTGAGTTGTTCTGGGTCAAATATGAAGGCAAACCCACTTTCCTTTCAGTATTTTGCTGCAATTGGCAGAAACAAGCATATTTGCTCATTCGGCCTGAAAATGCTTTTAAGCGCATAAAAACTTACACTCTTGATTTCTGGCTAAATAAAAGCTGTTGCAATGATATTTCCATGCTGAACTGAGTTGTTCTGGGTCAAATATGAAGGCAAACCCACTTTCCTTTCAGTATTTTGCTGCAATTGGCAGAAACAAGCATATTTGCTCATTCGGCCTGAAAATGCTTTTAAGCGCATAAAAACTTACACTCTTGATTTCTGGCTAAATAAAAGCTGTTGCAATGATATTTCCATGCTGAACTGAGTTGTTCTGGGTCAAATATGAAGGCAAACCCACTTTCCTTTCAGTATTTTGCTGCAATTGGCAGAAATCAGCTCATTTGGCCTGAAAATGCTTTTAAGCGCATAAAAACTTACACTCTTGATTTCTGGCTAAATAAAAGCTGTTGCAATGATATTTCCATGCTGAACTGAGTTGTTCTGGGTCAAATATGAAGGCAAACCCACTTTCCTTTCAGTATTTTGCTGCAATTGGCAGAAACAAGCATATTTGCTCATTCGGCCTGAAAATGCTTTTAAGCGCATAAAAACTTACACTCTTGATTTCTGGCTAAATACAAGCTGTTGCAATGATATTTCCATGCTGAACTGAGTTGTTCTGGGTCAAATATGAAGGCAAACCCACTTTCCTTTCAGTATTTTGCTGCAATTGGCAGAAACAAGCATATTTGCTCATTCGGCCTGAAAATGCTTTTAAGCGCATAAAAACTTACACTCTTGATTTCTGGCTAAATAAAAGCTGTTGCAATGATATTTCCATGTTGAACTGAGTTGTTCTGGGTCAAATATGAAGGCAAACCCACTTTCCTTTCAGTATTTTGCTGCAATTGGCAGAAACAAGCATATTTGCTCATTCGGCCTGAAAATGCTTTTAAGCGGATAAAAACTTACACTCTTGATTTCTGGCTAAATAAAAGCTGTTGCAATGATATTTCCATGCTGAACTGAGTTGTTCTGGGTCAAATATGAAGGCAAACCCACTTTCCTTTCAGTATTTTGCTGCAATTGGCAGAAACAAGCATATTTGCTCATTCGGCCTGAAAATGCTTTTAAGCGCATAAAAACTTACACTCTTGATTTCTGGCTAAATAAAAGCTGTTGCAATGATATTTCCATGCTGAACTGAGTTGTTCTGGGTCAAATATGAAGGCAAACCCACTTTCCTTTCAGTATTTTGCTGCAATTGGCAGAAATCAGCTCATTTGGCCTGAAAATGCTTTTAAGCGCATAAAAACTTACACTCTTGATTTCTGGCTAAATAAAAGCTGTTGCAATGATATTTCCATGCTGAACTGAGTTGTTCTGGGTCAAATATGAAGGCAAACCCACTTTCCTTTCAGTATTTTGCTGCAATTGGCAGAAACAAGCATATTTGCTCATTCGGCCTGAAAATGCTTTTAAGCGCATAAAAACTTACACTCTTGATTTCTGGCTAAATAAAAGCTGTTGCAATGATATTTCCATGCTGAACTGAGTTGTTCTGGGTCAAATATGAAGGCAAACCCACTTTCCTTTCAGTATTTTGCTGCAATTGGCAGAAACAAGCATATTTGCTCATTCGGCCTGAAAATGCTTTTAAGCGCATAAAAACTTACACTCTTGATTTCTGGCTAAATAAAAGCTGTTGCAATGATATTTCCATGCTGAACTGAGTTGTTCTGGGTCAAATATGAAGGCAAACCCACTTTCCTTTCAGTATTTTGCTGCAATTGGCAGAAACAAGCATATTTGCTCATTCGGCCTGAAAATGCTTTTAAGCGCATAAAAACTTACACTCTTGATTTCTGGCTAAATAAAAGCTGTTGCAATGATATTTCCATGCTGAACTGAGTTGTTCTGGGTCAAATATGAAGGCAAACCCACTTTCCTTTCAGTATTTTGCTGCAATTGGCAGAAACAAGCATATTTGCTCATTCGGCCTGAAAATGCTTTTAAGCGCATAAAAACTTACACTCTTGATTTCTGGCTAAATAAAAGCTGTTGCAATGATATTTCCATGCTGAACTGAGTTGTTCTGGGTCAAATATGAAGGCAAACCCACTTTCCTTTCAGTATTTTGCTGCAATTGGCAGAAACAAGCATATTTGCTCATTCGGCCTGAAAATGCTTTTAAGCGCATAAAAACTTACACTCTTGATTTCTGGCTAAATAAAAGCTGTTGCAATGATATTTCCATGCTGAACTGAGTTGTTCTGGGTCAAATATGAAGGCAAACCCACTTTCCTTTCAGTATTTTGCTGCAATTGGCAGAAACAAGCATATTTGCTCATTCGGCCTGAAAATGCTTTTAAGCGCATAAAAACTTACACTCTTGATTTCTGGCTAAATAAAAGCTGTTGCAATGATATTTCCATGCTGAACTGAGTTGTTCTGGGTCAAATATGAAGGCAAACCCACTTTCCTTTCAGTATTTTGCTGCAATTGGCAGAAATCAGCTCATTTGGCCTGAAAATGCTTTTAAGCGCATAAAAACTTACACTCTTGATTTCTGGCTAAATAAAAGCTGTTGCAATGATATTTCCATGCTGAACTGAGTTGTTCTGGGTCAAATATGAAGGCAAACCCACTTTCCTTTCAGTATTTTGCTGCAATTGGCAGAAACAAGCATATTTGCTCATTCGGCCTGAAAATGCTTTTAAGCGCATAAAAACTTACACTCTTGATTTCTGGCTAAATACAAGCTGTTGCAATGATATTTCCATGCTGAACTGAGTTGTTCTGGGTCAAATATGAAGGCAAACCCACTTTCCTTTCAGTATTTTGCTGCAATTGGCAGAAACAAGCATATTTGCTCATTCGGCCTGAAAATGCTTTTAAGCGCATAAAAACTTACACTCTTGATTTCTGGCTAAATAAAAGCTGTTGCAATGATATTTCCATGCTGAACTGAGTTGTTCTGGGTCAAATATGAAGGCAAACCCACTTTCCTTTCAGTATTTTGCTGCAATTGGCAGAAACAAGCATATTTGCTCATTCGGCCTGAAAATGCTTTTAAGCGGATAAAAACTTACACTCTTGATTTCTGGCTAAATAAAAGCTGTTGCAATGATATTTCCATGCTGAACTGACTTGTTCTGGGTCAAATATGAAGGCAAACCCACTTTCCTTTCAGTATTTTGCTGCAATTGGCAGAAACAAGCATATTTGCTCATTCGGCCTGAAAATGCTTTTAAGCGCATAAAAACTTACACTCTTGATTTCTGGCTAAATAAAAGCTGTTGCAATGATATTTCCATGCTGAACTGAGTTGTTCTGGGTCAAATATGAAGGCAAACCCACTTTCCTTTCAGTATTTTGCTGCAATTGGCAGAAATCAGCTCATTTGGCCTGAAAATGCTTTTAAGCGCATAAAAACTTACACTCTTGATTTCTGGCTAAATAAAAGCTGTTGCAATGATATTTCCATGCTGAACTGAGTTGTTCTGGGTCAAATATGAAGGCAAACCCACTTTCCTTTCAGTATTTTGCTGCAATTGGCAGAAACAAGCATATTTGCTCATTCGGCCTGAAAATGCTTTTAAGCGCATAAAAACTTACACTCTTGATTTCTGGCTAAATAAAAGCTGTTGCAATGATATTTCCATGCTGAACTGAGTTGTTCTGGGTCAAATATGAAGGCAAACCCACTTTCCTTTCAGTATTTTGCTGCAATTGGCAGAAACAAGCATATTTGCTCATTCGGCCTGAAAATGCTTTTAAGCGCATAAAAACTTACACTCTTGATTTCTGGCTAAATAAAAGCTGTTGCAATGATATTTCCATGCTGAACTGAGTTGTTCTGGGTCAAATATGAAGGCAAACCCACTTTCCTTTCAGTATTTTGCTGCAATTGGCAGAAATCAGCTCATTTGGCCTGAAAATGCTTTTAAGCACATAAAAACTTACACTCTTGATTTCTGGCTAAATAAAAGCTGTTGCAATGATATTTCCATGCTGAACTGAGTTGTTCTGGGTCAAATATGAAGGCAAACCCACTTTCCTTTCAGTATTTTGCTGCAATTGGCAGAAATCAGCTCATTTGGCCTGAAAATGCTTTTAAGCGCATAAAAACTTACACTCTTGATTTCTGGCTAAATACAAGCTGTTGCAATGATATTTCCATGCTGAACTGAGTTGTTCTGGGTCAAATATGAAGGCAAACCCACTTTCCTTTCAGTATTTTGCTGCAATTGGCAGAAACAAGCATATTTGCTCATTCGGCCTGAAAATGCTTTTAAGCGCATAAAAACTTACACTCTTGATTTCTGGCTAAATAAAAGCTGTTGCAATGATATTTCCATGCTGAACTGAGTTGTTCTGGGTCAAATATGAAGGCAAACCCACTTTCCTTTCAGTATTTTGCTGCAATTGGCAGAAATCAGCTCATTTGGCCTGAAAATGCTTTTAAGCGCATAAAAACTTACACTCTTGATTTCTGGCTAAATACAAGCTGTTGCAATGATATTTCCA
This sequence comes from Channa argus, assembly GCF_033026475.1. Taxonomy (NCBI): domain Eukaryota; kingdom Metazoa; phylum Chordata; class Actinopteri; order Anabantiformes; family Channidae; genus Channa; species Channa argus. Next base: position 357,836 of record NW_027125245.1, on the reverse strand, counting down.
TGCTGAACTGAGTTGTTCTGGGTCAAATATGAAGGCAAACCCACTTTCCTTTCAGTATTTTGCTGCAATTGGCAGAAACAAGCATATTTGCTCATTCGGCCTGAAAATGCTTTTAAGCGCATAAAAACTTACACTCTTGATTTCTGGCTAAATAAAAGCTGTTGCAATGATATTTCCATGCTGAACTGAGTTGTTCTGGGTCAAATATGAAGGCAAACCCACTTTCCTTTCAGTATTTTGCTGCAATTGGCAGAAACAAGCATATTTGCTCATTCGGCCTGAAAATGCTTTTAAGCGCATAAAAACTTACACTCTTGATTTCTGGCTAAATAAAAGCTGTTGCAATGATATTTCCATGCTGAACTGAGTTGTTCTGGGTCAAATATGAAGGCAAACCCACTTTCCTTTCAGTATTTTGCTGCAATTAGCAGAAATCAGCTCATTTGGCCTGAAAATGCTTTTAAGCACATAAAAACTTACACTCTTGATTTCTGGCTAAATAAAAGCTGTTGCAATGATATTTCCATGCTGAACTGAGTTGTTCTGGGTCAAATATGAAGGCAAACCCACTTTCCTTTCAGTATTTTGCTGCAATTGGCAGAAACAAGCATATTTGCTCATTCGGCCTGAAAATGCTTTTAAGCGCATAAAAACTTACACTCTTGATTTCTGGCTAAATAAAAGCTGTTGCAATGATATTTCCATGCTGAACTGAGTTGTTCTGGGTCAAATATGAAGGCAAACCCACTTTCCTTTCAGTATTTTGCTGCAATTAGCAGAAATCAGCTCATTTGGCCTGAAAATGCTTTTAAGCACATAAAAACTTACACTCTTGATTTCTGGCTAAATAAAAGCTGTTGCAATGATATTTCCATGCTGAACTGAGTTGTTCTGGGTCAAATATGAAGGCAAACCCACTTTCCTTTCAGTATTTTGCTGCAATTGGCAGAAACAAGCATATTTGCTCATTCGGCCTGAAAATGCTTTTAAGCGCATAAAAACTTACACTCTTGATTTCTGGCTAAATAAAAGCTGTTGCAATGATATTTCCATGCTGAACTGAGTTGTTCTGGGTCAAATATGAAGGCAAACCCACTTTCCTTTCAGTATTTTGCTGCAATTAGCAGAAATCAGCTCATTTGGCCTGAAAATGCTTTTAAGCACATAAAAACTTACACTCTTGATTTCTGGCTAAATAAAAGCTGTTGCAATGATATTTCCATGCTGAACTGAGTTGTTCTGGGTCAAATATGAAGGCAAACCCACTTTCCTTTCAGTATTTTGCTGCAATTGGCAGAAACAAGCATATTTGCTCATTCGGCCTGAAAATGCTTTTAAGCGCATAAAAACTTACACTCTTGATTTCTGGCTAAATAAAAGCTGTTGCAATGATATTTCCATGCTGAACTGAGTTGTTCTGGGTCAAATATGAAGGCAAACCCACTTTCCTTTCAGTATTTTGCTGCAATTGGCAGAAACAAGCATATTTGCTCATTCGGCCTGAAAATGCTTTTAAGCGCATAAAAACTTACACTCTTGATTTCTGGCTAAATAAAAGCTGTTGCAATGATATTTCCATGCTGAACTGAGTTGTTCTGGGTCAAATATGAAGGCAAACCCACTTTCCTTTCAGTATTTTGCTGCAATTGGCAGAAATCAGCTCATTTGGCCTGAAAATGCTTTTAAGCGCATAAAAACTTACACTCTTGATTTCTGGCTAAATAAAAGCTGTTGCAATGATATTTCCATGCTGAACTGAGTTGTTCTGGGTCAAATATGAAGGCAAACCCACTTTCCTTTCAGTATTTTGCTGCAATTGGCAGAAACAAGCATATTTGCTCATTCGGCCTGAAAATGCTTTTAAGCGCATAAAAACTTACACTCTTGATTTCTGGCTAAATAAAAGCTGTTGCAATGATATTTCCATGCTGAACTGAGTTGTTCTGGGTCAAATATGAAGGCAAACCCACTTTCCTTTCAGTATTTTGCTGCAATTGGCAGAAATCAGCTCATTTGGCCTGAAAATGCTTTTAAGCGCATAAAAACTTACACTCTTGATTTCTGGCTAAATAAAAGCTGTTGCAATGATATTTCCATGCTGAACTGAGTTGTTCTGGGTCAAATATGAAGGCAAACCCACTTTCCTTTCAGTATTTTGCTGCAATTGGCAGAAACAAGCATATTTGCTCATTCGGCCTGAAAATGCTTTTAAGCGCATAAAAACTTACACTCTTGATTTCTGGCTAAATAAAAGCTGTTGCAATGATATTTCCATGCTGAACTGAGTTGTTCTGGGTCAAATATGAAGGCAAACCCACTTTCCTTTCAGTATTTTGCTGCAATTGGCAGAAATCAGCTCATTTGGCCTGAAAATGCTTTTAAGCGCATAAAAACTTACACTCTTGATTTCTGGCTAAATAAAAGCTGTTGCAATGATATTTCCATGCTGAACTGAGTTGTTCTGGGTCAAATATGAAGGCAAACCCACTTTCCTTTCAGTATTTTGCTGCAATTGGCAGAAACAAGCATATTTGCTCATTCGGCCTGAAAATGCTTTTAAGCGCATAAAAACTTACACTCTTGATTTCTGGCTAAATACAAGCTGTTGCAATGATATTTCCATGCTGAACTGAGTTGTTCTGGGTCAATATGAAGGCAAACCCACTTTCCTTTCAGTATTTTGCTGCAATTGGCAGAAACAAGCATATTTGCTCATTCGGCTGAAAATGCTTTTAAGCGCATAAAAACTTACACTCTTGATTTCTGGCTAAATAAAAGCTGTTGCAATGATATTTCCATGCTGAACTGAGTTGTTCTGGGTCAAATATGAAGGCAAACCCACTTTCCTTTCAGTATTTTGCTGCAATTGGCAGAAACAAGCATATTTGCTCATTCGGCCTGAAAATGCTTTTAAGCGGATAAAAACTTACACTCTTGATTTCTGGCTAAATAAAAGCTGTTGCAATGATATTTCCATGCTGAACTGAGTTGTTCTGGGTCAAATATGAAGGCAAACCCACTTTCCTTTCAGTATTTTGCTGCAATTGGCAGAAACAAGCATATTTGCTCATTCGGCCTGAAAATGCTTTTAAGCGCATAAAAACTTACACTCTTGATTTCTGGCTAAATAAAAGCTGTTGCAATGATATTTCCATGCTGAACTGAGTTGTTCTGGGTCAAATATGAAGGCAAACCCACTTTCCTTTCAGTATTTTGCTGCAATTGGCAGAAATCAGCTCATTTGGCCTGAAAATGCTTTTAAGCGCATAAAAACTTACACTCTTGATTTCTGGCTAAATAAAAGCTGTTGCAATGATATTTCCATGCTGAACTGAGTTGTTCTGGGTCAAATATGAAGGCAAACCCACTTTCCTTTCAGTATTTTGCTGCAATTGGCAGAAACAAGCATATTTGCTCATTCGGCCTGAAATGCTTTTAAGCGCATAAAAACTTACACTCTTGATTTCTGGCTAAATAAAAGCTGTTGCAATGATATTTCCATGCTGAACTGAGTTGTTCTGGGTCAAATATGAAGGCAAACCCACTTTCCTTTCAGTATTTGCTGCAATTGGCAGAAACAAGCATATTTGCTCATTCGGCCTGAAAATGCTTTTAAGCGCATAAAAACTTACACTCTTGATTTCTGGCTAAATAAAAGCTGTTGCAATGATATTTCCATGCTGAACTGAGTTGTTCTGGGTCAAATATGAAGGCAAACCCACTTTCCTTTCAGTATTTTGCTGCAATTGGCAGAAATCAGCTCATTTGGCCTGAAAATGCTTTTAAGCACATAAAAACTTACACTCTTGATTTCTGGCTAAATAAAAGCTGTTGCAATGATATTTCCATGCTGAACTGAGTTGTTCTGGGTCAAATATGAAGGCAAACCCACTTTCCTTTCAGTATTTTGCTGCAATTGGCAGAAACAAGCATATTTGCTCATTCGGCCTGAAAATGCTTTTAAGCGCATAAAAACTTACACTCTTGATTTCTGGCTAAATAAAAGCTGTTGCAATGATATTTCCATGCTGAACTGAGTTGTTCTGGGTCAAATATGAAGGCAAACCCACTTTCCTTTCAGTATTTTGCTGCAATTGGCAGAAACAAGCATATTTGCTCATTCGGCCTGAAAATGCTTTTAAGCGCATAAAAACTTACACTCTTGATTTCTGGCTAAATAAAAGCTGTTGCAATGATATTTCCATGCTGAACTGAGTTGTTCTGGGTCAAATATGAAGGCAAACCCACTTTCCTTTCAGTATTTTGCTGCAATTGGCAGAAACAAGCATATTTGCTCATTCGGCCTGAAAATGCTTTTAAGCGCATAAAAACTTACACTCTTGATTTCTGGCTAAATAAAAGCTGTTGCAATGATATTTCCATGCTGAACTGAGTTGTTCTGGGTCAAATATGAAGGCAAACCCACTTTCCTTTCAGTATTTTGCTGCAATTGGCAGAAACAAGCATATTTGCTCATTCGGCCTGAAAATGCTTTTAAGCGCATAAAAACTTACACTCTTGATTTCTGGCTAAATAAAAGCTGTTGCAATGATATTTCCATGCTGAACTGAGTTGTTCTGGGTCAAATATGAAGGCAAACCCACTTTCCTTTCAGTATTTTGCTGCAATTGGCAGAAACAAGCATATTTGCTCATTCGGCTGAAAATGCTTTTAAGCGCATAAAAACTTACACTCTTGATTTCTGGCTAAATAAAAGCTGTTGCAATGATATTTCCATGCTGAACTGAGTTGTTCTGGGTCAAATATGAAGGCAAACCCACTTTCCTTTCAGTATTTTGCTGCAATTGGCAGAAACAAGCATATTTGCTCATTCGGCCTGAAAATGCTTTTAAGCGCATAAAAACTTACACTCTTGATTTCTGGCTAAATAAAAGCTGTTGCAATGATATTTCCATGCTGAACTGAGTTGTTCTGGGTCAAATATGAAGGCAAACCCACTTTCCTTTCAGTATTTTGCTGCAATTGGCAGAAATCAGCTCATTTGGCCTGAAATGCTTTTAAGCGCATAAAAACTTACACTCTTGATTTCTGGCTAAATAAAAGCTGTTGCAATGATATTTCCATGCTGAACTGAGTTGTTCTGGGTCAAATATGAAGGCAAACCCACTTTCCTTTCAGTATTTTGCTGCAATTGGCAGAAACAAGCATATTTGCTCATTCGGCCTGAAAATGCTTTTAAGCGCATAAAAACTTACACTCTTGATTTCTGGCTAAATACAAGCTGTTGCAATGATATTTCCATGCTGAACTGAGTTGTTCTGGGTCAAATATGAAGGCAAACCCACTTTCCTTTCAGTATTTTGCTGCAATTGGCAGAAACAAGCATATTTGCTCATTCGGCCTGAAAATGCTTTTAAGCGCATAAAAACTTACACTCTTGATTTCTGGCTAAATAAAAGCTGTTGCAATGATATTTCCATGCTGAACTGAGTTGTTCTGGGTCAAATATGAAGGCAAACCCACTTTCCTTTCAGTATTTTGCCTGCAATTGGCAGAAACAAGCATATTTGCTCATTCGGCCTGAAAATGCTTTTAAGCGGATAAAAACTTACACTCTGATTTCTGGCTAAATAAAAGCTGTTGCAATGATATTTCCATGCTGAACTGAGTTGTTCTGGGTCAAATATGAAGGCAAACCCACTTTCCTTTCAGTATTTTGCTGCAATTGGCAGAAACAAGCATATTTGCTCATTCGGCCTGAAAATGCTTTTAAGCGCATAAAAACTTACACTCTTGATTTCTGGCTAAATAAAAGCTGTTGCAATGATATTTCCATGCTGAACTGAGTGTTCTGGGTCAAATATGAAGGCAAACCCACTTTCCTTTCAGTATTTTGCTGCAATTGGCAGAAATCATCTCATTCGGCCTGAAAATGCTTTTAAGCGATAAAAACTTACACTCTTGATTTCTGGCTAAATAAAAGCTGTTGCAATGATATTTCCATGCTGAACTGAGTTGTTCTGGGTCAAATATGAAGGCAAACCCACTTTCCTTTCAGTATTTTGCTGCAATTGGCAGAACAAGCATATTTGCTCATTCGGCCTGAAAATGCTTTTAAGCGCATAAAAACTTACACTCTTGATTTCTGGCTAAATAAAAGCTGTTGCAATGATATTCCATGCTGAACTGAGTTGTTCTGGGTCAAATATGAAGGCAAACCCACTTTCCTTTCAGTATTTTGCTGCAATTGGCAGAAACAAGCATATTTGCTCATTCGGCCTGAAAATGCTTTTAAGCGCATAAAAACTTACACTCTTGATTTCTGGCTAAATAAAAGCTGTTGCAATGATATTTCCATGCTGAACTGAGTTGTTCTGGTCAAATATGAAGGCAAACCCACTTTCCTTTCAGTATTTTGCTGCAATTGGCAGAAACAAGCATATTTGCTCATTCGGCCTGAAAATGCTTTTAAGCGCATAAAAACTTACACTCTTGATTTCTGGCTAAATAAAAGCTGTTGCAATGATATTTCCATGCTGAACTGAGTTGTTCTGGGTCAAATATGAAGGCAAACCCACTTTCCTTTCAGTATTTTGCTGCAATTGGCAGAAACAAGCATATTTGCTCATTCGGCCTGAAAATGCTTTTAAGCGCATATAAAAACTTACACTCTTGATTTCTGGCTAAATAAAAGCTGTTGCAATGATATTTCCATGCTGAACTGAGTTGTTCTGGGTCAAATATGAAGGCAAACCCACTTTCCTTTCAGTATTTTGCTGCAATTGGCAGAAACAAGCATATTTGCTCATTCGGCCTGAAATGCTTTTAAGCGCATAAAAAACTTACACTCTTGATTTCTGGCTAAATAAAAGCTGTTGCAATGATATTTCCATGCTGAACTGAGTTGTTCTGGGTCAAATATGAAGGCAAACCCACTTTCCTTTCAGTATTTTGCTGCAATTGGCAGAAACAAGCATATTTGCTCATTCGGCCTGAAAATGCTTTTAAGCGCATAAAAACTTACACTCTTGATTTCTGGCTAAATAAAAGCTGTTGCAATGATATTTCCATGCTGAACTGAGTTGTTCTGGGTCAAATATGAAGGCAAACCCACTTTCCTTTCAGTATTTTGCTGCAATTGGCAGAAACAAGCATATTTGCTCATTCGGCCTGAAAATGCTTTTAAGCGCATAAAACTTACACTCTTGATTTCTGGCTAAATAAAAGCTGTTGCAATGATATTTCCATGCTGAACTGAGTTGTTCTGGGTCAAATATGAAGGCAAACCCACTTTCCTTTCAGTATTTTGCTGCAATTGGCAGAAACAAGCATATTTGCTCATTAGGCCTGAAAATGCTTTTAAGCGCAATAAAAACTTACACTCTTGATTTCTGGCTAAATAAAAGCTGTTGCAATGATATTTCCATGCTGAACTGAGTTGTTCTGGTCAAATATGAAGGGCAAACCCACTTTCCTTTCAGTATTTTGCTGCAATTGGCAGAAACAAGCATATTTGCTCATTCGGCCCTGAAAAATGCTTTTAAGCGCAATAAAAACATACACTCTGATTTCTGGCTAAATAAAAGCTGTTGCAATGATATTTCCATGCTGAACTGAGTTGTTCTGGGTCAAATATGAAGGGCAAAACCCACTTTCCTTTCAGTATTTTGCTGAATTGGCAGAAACATGCAGATTGCTCATTGGCCCTGAAATGCTTTTAAGCACATAAAAACTTACACTCTTGATTTCTGGCTAAATAAAAGCTGTTGCAATGATATTTCCATGCTGAACTGAGTTGTTCTGGGTCAAATATGAAGGCAAACCCACTTTCCTTTTAGTATTTTGCTGCAATTGGCAGAAACAAGCATATTTGCTCATTCGGCCTGAAAATGCTTTTAAGCGCATAAAAACTTACACTCTTGATTTCTGGCTAAATAAAAGCTGTTGCAATGATATTTCCATGCTGAACTGAGTTGTTCTGGGTCAAATATGAAGGCAAACCCACTTTCCTTTCAGTATTTTGCTGCAATTGGCAGAAATCAGCTCATTTGGCCTGAAAATGCTTTTAAGCGCATAAAAACTTACACTCTTGATTTCTGGCTAAATAAAAGCTGTTGCAATGATATTTCCATGCTGAACTGAGTTGTTCTGGGTCAAATATGAAGGCAAACCCACTTTCCTTTCAGTATTTTGCTGCAATTGGCAGAAATCAGCTCATTTGGCCTGAAAATGCTTTTAAGCGCATAAAAACTTACACTCTTGATTTCTGGCTAAATAAAAGCTGTTGCAATGATATTTCCATGCTGAACTGAGTTGTTCTGGGTCAAATATGAAGGCAAACCCACTTTCCTTTCAGTATTTTGCTGCAATTGGCAGAAACAAGCATATTTGCTCATTCGGCCTGAAAATGCTTTTAAGCGCATAAAAACTTACACTCTTGATTTCTGGCTAAATAAAAGCTGTTGCAATGATATTTCCATGCTGAACTGAGTTGTTCTGGGTCAAATATGAAGGCAAACCCACTTTCCCTTCAGTATTTTGCTGCAATTGGGATAAACAAGCATATTTGCTCATTCGGCCTGAAAATGCTTTTAAGCGCATAAAAACTTACACTCTTGATTTCTGGCTAAATAAAAGCTGTTGCAATGATATTTCCATGCTGAACTGAGTTGTTCTGGGTCAAATATGAAGGCAAACCCACTTTCCTTTCAGTATTTTGCTGCAATTGGCAGAAACAAGCATATTTGCTCATTCGGCCTGAAAATGCTTTTAAGCGCATAAAAACTTACACTCTTGATTTCTGGCTAAATAAAAGCTGTTGCAATGATATTTCCATGCTGAACTGAGTTGTTCTGGGTCAAATATGAAGGCAAACCCACTTTCCTTTCAGTATTTTGCTGCAATTGGCAGAAACAAGCATATTTGCTCATTCGGCCTGAAAATGCTTTTAAGCGCATAAAAACTTACACTCTTGATTTCTGGCTAAATAAAAGCTGTTGCAATGATATTTCCATGCTGAACTGAGTTGTTCTGGGTCAAATATGAAGGCAAACCCACTTTCCTTTCAGTATTTTGCTGCAATTGGCAGAAATCAGCTCATTTGGCCTGAAAATGCTTTTAAGCACATAAAAACTTACACTCTTGATTTCTGGCTAAATAAAAGCTGTTGCAATGATATTTCCATGCTGAACTGAGTTGTTCTGGGTCAAATATGAAGGCAAACCCACTTTCCTTTCAGTATTTTGCTGCAATTGGCAGAAACAAGCATATTTGCTCATTCGGCCTGAAAATGCTTTTAAGCGCATAAAAACTTACACTCTTGATTTCTGGCTAAATAAAAGCTGTTGCAATGATATTTCCATGCTGAACTGAGTTGTTCTGGGTCAAATATGAAGGCAAACCCACTTTCCTTTCAGTATTTTGCTGCAATTGGCAGAAATCAGCTCATTTGGCCTGAAAATGCTTTTAAGCGCATAAAAACTTACACTCTTGATTTCTGGCTAAATACAAGCTGTTGCAATGATATTTCCATGCTGAACTGAGTTGTTCTGGGTCAAATATGAAGGCAAACCCACTTTCCTTTCAGTATTTTGCTGCAATTGGCAGAAACAAGCATATTTGCTCATTCGGCCTGAAAATGCTTTTAAGCGCATAAAAACTTACAGTCTTGATTTCTGGCTAAATAAAAGCTGTTGCAATGATATTTCCATGCTGAACTGAGTTGTTCTGGGTCAAATATGAAGGCAAACCCACTTTCCTTTCAGTATTTTGCTGCAATTGGCAGAAACAAGCATATTTGCTCATTCGGCCTGAAAATGCTTTTAAGCGCATAAAAACTTACACTCTTGATTTCTGGCTAAATAAAAGCTGTTGCAATGATATTTCCATGCTGAACTGAGTTGTTCTGGGTCAAATATGAAGGCAAACCCACTTTCCTTTCAGTATTTTGCTGCAATTGGCAGAAACAAGCATATTTGCTCATTCGGCCTGAAAATGCTTTTAAGCGCATAAAAACTTACACTCTTGATTTCTGGCTAAATAAAAGCTGTTGCAATGATATTTCCATGCTGAACTGAGTTGTTCTGGGTCAAATATGAAGGCAAACCCACTTTCCCTTCAGTATTTTGCTGCAATTGGGATAAACAAGCATATTTGCTCATTCGGCCTGAAAATGCTTTTAAGCGCATAAAAACTTACACTCTTGATTTCTGGCTAAATAAAAGCTGTTGCAATGATATTTCCATGCTGAACTGAGTTGTTCTGGGTCAAATATGAAGGCAAACCCACTTTCCTTTCAGTATTTTGCTGCAATTGGCAGAAACAAGCATATTTGCTCATTCGGCCTGAAAATGCTTTTAAGCGCATAAAAACTTACACTCTTGATTTCTGGCTAAATAAAAGCTGTTGCAATGATATTTCCATGCTGAACTGAGTTGTTCTGGGTCAAATATGAAGGCAAACCCACTTTCCTTTCAGTATTTTGCTGCAATTGGCAGAAACAAGCATATTTGCTCATTCGGCCTGAAAATGCTTTTAAGCGCATAAAAACTTACACTCTTGATTTCTGGCTAAATAAAAGCTGTTGCAATGATATTTCCATGCTGAACTGAGTTGTTCTGGGTCAAATATGAAGGCAAACCCACTTTCCTTTCAGTATTTTGCTGCAATTGGCAGAAACAAGCATATTTGCTCATTCGGCCTGAAAATGCTTTTAAGCGCATAAAAACTTACACTCTTGATTTCTGGCTAAATAAAAGCTGTTGCAATGATATTTCCATGCTGAACTGAGTTGTTCTGGGTCAAATATGAAGGCAAACCCACTTTCCTTTCAGTATTTTGCTGCAATTGGCAGAAACAAGCATATTTGCTCATTCGGCCTGAAAATGCTTTTAAGCGCATAAAAACTTACACTCTTGATTTCTGGCTAAATAAAAGCTGTTGCAATGATATTTCCATGCTGAACTGAGTTGTTCTGGGTCAAATATGAAGGCAAACCCACTTTCCTTTCAGTATTTTGCTGCAATTGGCAGAAATCAGCTCATTTGGCCTGAAAATGCTTTTAAGCACATAAAAACTTACACTCTTGATTTCTGGCTAAATAAAAGCTGTTGCAATGATATTTCCATGCTGAACTGAGTTGTTCTGGGTCAAATATGAAGGCAAACCCACTTTCCTTTTAGTATTTTGCTGCAATTGGCAGAAACAAGCATATTTGCTCATTCGGCCTGAAAATGCTTTTAAGCGCATAAAAACTTACACTCTTGATTTCTGGCTAAATAAAAGCTGTTGCAATGATATTTCCATGCTGAACTGAGTTGTTCTGGGTCAAATATGAAGGCAAACCCACTTTCCTTTCAGTATTTTGCTGCAATTGGCAGAAATCAGCTCATTTGGCCTGAAAATGCTTTTAAGCGCATAAAAACTTACACTCTTGATTTCTGGCTAAATACAAGCTGTTGCAATGATATTTCCATGCTGAACTGAGTTGTTCTGGGTCAAATATGAAGGCAAACCCACTTTCCTTTCAGTATTTTGCTGCAATTGGCAGAAACAAGCATATTTGCTCATTCGGCCTGAAAATGCTTTTAAGCGCATAAAAACTTACACTCTTGATTTCTGGCTAAATAAAAGCTGTTGCAATGATATTTCCATGCTGAACTGAGTTGTTCTGGGTCAAATATGAAGGCAAACCCACTTTCCTTTCAGTATTTTGCTGCAATTGGCAGAAATCAGCTCATTTGGCCTGAAAATGCTTTTAAGCGCATAAAAACGTACACTCTTGATTTCTGGCTAAATACAAGCTGTTGCAATGATATTTCCATGCTGAACTGAGTTGTTCTGGGTCAAATATGAAGGCAAACCGACTTTCCTTTCAGTATTTTGCTGCAATTGGCAGAAACAAGCATATTTGCTCATTCGGCCTGAAAATGCTTTTAAGCGCATAAAAACTTACACTCTTGATTTCTGGCTAAATAAAAGCTGTTGCAATGATATTTCCATGCTGAACTGAGTTGTTCTGGGTCAAATATGAAGGCAAACCCACTTTCCTTTCAGTATTTTGCTGCAATTGGCAGAAACAAGCATATTTGCTCATTCGGCCTGAAAATGCTTTTAAGCGCATAAAAACTTACACTCTTGATTTCTGGCTAAATAAAAGCTGTTGCAATGATATTTCCATGCTGAACTGAGTTGTTCTGGGTCAAATATGAAGGCAAACCCACTTTCCTTTCAGTATTTTGCTGCAATTGGCAGAAACAAGCATATTTGCTCATTCGGCCTGAAAATGCTTTTAAGCGCATAAAAACTTACACTCTTGATTTCTGGCTAAATAAAAGCTGTTGCAATGATATTTCCATGCTGAACTGAGTTGTTCTGGGTCAAATATGAAGGCAAACCCACTTTCCTTTCAGTATTTTGCTGCAATTGGCAGAAACAAGCATATTTGCTCATTCGGCCTGAAAATGCTTTTAAGCGCATAAAAACTTACACTCTTGATTTCTGGCTAAATAAAAGCTGTTGCAATGATATTTCCATGCTGAACTGAGTTGTTCTGGGTCAAATATGAAGGCAAACCCACTTTCTTTTCAGTATTTTGCTGCAATTGGCAGAAATCAGCTCATTTGGCCTGAAAATGCTTTTAAGCACATAAAAACTTACACTCTTGATTTCTGGCTAAATAAAAGCTGTTGCAATGATATTTCCATGCTGAACTGAGTTGTTCTGGGTCAAATATGAAGGCAAACCCACTTTCCTTTTAGTATTTTGCTGCAATTGGCAGAAACAAGCATATTTGCTCATTCGGCCTGAAAATGCTTTTAAGCGCATAAAAACTTACACTCTTCATTTCTGGCTAAATAAAAGCTGTTGCAATGATATTTCCATGCTGAACTGAGTTGTTCTGGGTCAAATATGAAGGCAAACCCACTTTCCTTTCAGTATTTTGCTGCAATTGGCAGAAATCAGCTCATTTGGCCTGAAAATGCTTTTAAGCGCATAAAAACTTACACTCTTGATTTCTGGCTAAATAAAAGCTGTTGCAATGATATTTCCATGCTGAACTGAGTTGTTCTGGGTCAAATATGAAGGCAAACCCACTTTCCTTTCAGTATTTTGCTGCAATTGGCAGAAATCAGCTCATTTGGCCTGAAAATGCTTTTAAGCACATAAAAACTTACACTCTTGATTTCTGGCTAAATAAAAGCTGTTGCAATGATATTTCCATGCTGAACTGAGTTGTTCTGGGTCAAATATGAAGGCAAACCCACTTTCCTTTCAGTATTTTGCTGCAATTGGCAGAAACAAGCATATTTGCTCATTCGGCCTGAAAATGCTTTTAAGCGCATAAAAACTTACACTCTTGATTTCTGGCTAAATAAAAGCTGTTGCAATGATATTTCCATGCTGAACTGAGTTGTTCTGGGTCAAATATGAAGGCAAACCCACTTTCCTTTCAGTATTTTGCTGCAATTGGCAGAAACAAGCATATTTGCTCATTCGGCCTGAAAATGCTTTTAAGCGCATAAAAACTTACACTCTTGATTTCTGGCTAAATAAAAGCTGTTGCAATGATATTTCCATGCTGAACTGAGTTGTTCTGGGTCAAATATGAAGGCAAACCCACTTTCCTTTCAGTATTTTGCTGCAATTGGCAGAAATCAGCTCATTTGGCCTGAAAATGCTTTTAAGCGCATAAAAACTTACACTCTTGATTTCTGGCTAAATACAAGCTGTTGCAATGATATTTCCATGCTGAACTGAGTTGTTCTGGGTCAAATATGAAGGCAAACCCACTTTCCTTTCAGTATTTTGCTGCAATTGGCAGAAACAAGCATATTTGCTCATTCGGCCTGAAAATGCTTTTAAGCGCATAAAAACTTACACTCTTGATTTCTGGCTAAATAAAAGCTGTTGCAATGATATTTCCATGCTGAACTGAGTTGTTCTGGGTCAAATATGAAGGCAAACCCACTTTCCTTTCAGTATTTTGCTGCAATTGGCAGAAATCAGCTCATTTGGCCTGAAAATGCTTTTAAGCGCATAAAAACTTACACTCTTGATTTCTGGCTAAATACAAGCTGTTGCAATGATATTTCCATGCTGAACTGAGTTGTTCTGGGTCAAATATGAAGGCAAACCCACTTTCCTTTCAGTATTTTGCTGCAATTGGCATAAACAAGCATATTTGCTCATTCGGCCTGAAAATGCTTTTAAGCGCATAAAAACTTACAGTCTTGATTTCTGGCTAAATAAAAGCTGTTGCAATGATATTTCCATGCTGAACTGAGTTGTTCTGGGTCAAATATGAAGGCAAACCCACTTTCCTTTCAGTATTTTGCTGCAATTGGCAGAAACAAGCATATTTGCTCATTCGGCCTGAAAATGCTTTTAAGCGCATAAAAACTTACACTCTTGATTTCTGGCTAAATAAAAGCTGTTGCAATGATATTTCCATGCTGAACTGAGTTGTTCTGGGTCAAATATGAAGGCAAACCCACTTTCCTTTCAGTATTTTGCTGCAATTGGCAGAAACAAGCATATTTGCTCATTCGGCCTGAAAATGCTTTTAAGCGCATAAAAACTTACACTCTTGATTTCTGGCTAAATAAAAGCTGTTGCAATGATATTTCCATGCTGAACTGAGTTGTTCTGGGTCAAATATGAAGGCAAACCCACTTTCCTTTCAGTATTTTGCTGCAATTGGCAGAAACAAGCATATTTGCTCATTCGGCCTGAAAATGCTTTTAAGCGCATAAAAACTTACACTCTTGATTTCTGGCTAAATAAAAGCTGTTGCAATGATATTTCCATGCTGAACTGAGTTGTTCTGGGTCAAATATGAAGGCAAACCCACTTTCCTTTCAGTATTTTGCTGCAATTGGCAGAAACAAGCATATTTGCTCATTCGGCCTGAAAATGCTTTTAAGCGCATAAAAACTTACACTCTTGATTTCTGGCTAAATAAAAGCTGTTGCAATGATATTTCCATGCTGAACTGAGTTGTTCTGGGTCAAATATGAAGGCAAACCCACTTTCCTTTCAGTATTTTGCTGCAATTGGCAGAAACAAGCATATTTGCTCATTCGGCCTGAAAATGCTTTTAAGCGCATAAAAACTTACACTCTTGATTTCTGGCTAAATAAAAGCTGTTGCAATGATATTTCCATGCTGAACTGAGTTGTTCTGGGTCAAATATGAAGGCAAACCCACTTTCCTTTCAGTATTTTGCTGCAATTGGCAGAAATCAGCTCATTTGGCCTGAAAATGCTTTTAAGCGCATAAAAACTTACACTCTTGATTTCTGGCTAAATAAAAGCTGTTGCAATGATATTTCCATGCTGAACTGAGTTGTTCTGGGTCAAATATGAAGGCAAACCCACTTTCCTTTCAGTATTTTGCTGCAATTGGCAGAAATCAGCTCATTTGGCCTGAAAATGCTTTTAAGCGCATAAAAACTTACACTCTTGATTTCTGGCTAAATACAAGCTGTTGCAATGATATTTCCATGCTGAACTGAGTTGTTCTGGGTCAAATATGAAGGCAAACCCACTTTCCTTTCAGTATTTTGCTGCAATTGGCAGAAACAAGCATATTTGCTCATTCGGCCTGAAAATGCTTTTAAGCGCATAAAAACTTACACTCTTGATTTCTGGCTAAATAAAAGCTGTTGCAATGATATTTCCATGCTGAACTGAGTTGTTCTGGGTCAAATATGAAGGCAAACCCACTTTCCTTTCAGTATTTTGCTGCAATTGGCAGAAACAAGCATATTTGCTCATTCGGCCTGAAAATGCTTTTAAGCGCATAAAAACTTACACTCTTGATTTCTGGCTAAATAAAAGCTGTTGCAATGATATTTCCATGCTGAACTGAGTTGTTCTGGGTCAAATATGAAGGCAAACCCACTTTCCTTTCAGTATTTTGCTGCAATTGGCAGAAACAAGCATATTTGCTCATTCGGCCTGAAAATGCTTTTAAGCGCATAAAAACTTACACTCTTGATTTCTGGCTAAATAAAAGCTGTTGCAATGATATTTCCATGCTGAACTGAGTTGTTCTGGGTCAAATATGAAGGCAAACCCACTTTCCTTTCAGTATTTTGCTGCAATTGGCAGAAACAAGCATATTTGCTCATTCGGCCTGAAAATGCTTTTAAGCGCATAAAAACTTACACTCTTGATTTCTGGCTAAATAAAAGCTGTTGCAATGATATTTCCATGCTGAACTGAGTTGTTCTGGGTCAAATATGAAGGCAAACCCACTTTCCTTTCAGTATTTTGCTGCAATTGGCAGAAACAAGCATATTTGCTCATTCGGCCTGAAAATGCTTTTAAGCGCATAAAAACTTACACTCTTGATTTCTGGCTAAATAAAAGCTGTTGCAATGATATTTCCATGCTGAACTGAGTTGTTCTGGGTCAAATATGAAGGCAAACCCACTTTCCTTTCAGTATTTTGCTGCAATTGGCAGAAATCAGCTCATTTGGCCTGAAAATGCTTTTAAGCACATAAAAACTTACACTCTTGATTTCTGGCTAAATAAAAGCTGTTGCAATGATATTTCCATGCTGAACTGAGTTGTTCTGGGTCAAATATGAAGGCAAACCCACTTTCCTTTCAGTATTTTGCTGCAATTGGCAGAAACAAGCATATTTGCTCATTCGGCCTGAAAATGCTTTTAAGCGCATAAAAACTTACACTCTTGATTTCTGGCTAAATAAAAGCTGTTGCAATGATATTTCCATGCTGAACTGAGTTGTTCTGGGTCAAAAATGAAGGCAAACCCACTTTCCTTTCAGTATTTTGCTGCAATTGGCAGAAACCATCATATTTGCTCATTCGGCCTGAAAATGCTTTTAAGCGCTTAAAAACTTACAGTCTTGATTTCTGGCTAAATAAAAGCTGTTGCAATGATATTTCCATGCTGAACTGAGTTGTTCTGGGTCAAATATGAAGGCAAACCCACTTTCCTTTCAGTATTTTGCTGCAATTGGCAGAAACAAGCATATTTGCTCATTCGGCCTGAAAATGCTTTTAAGCGCATAAAAACTTACACTCTTGATTTCTGGCTAAATAAAAGCTGTTGCAATGATATTTCCATGCTGAACTGAGTTGTTCTGGGTCAAATATGAAGGCAAACCCACTTTCCTTTCAGTATTTTGCTGCAATTGGCAGAAACAAGCATATTTGCTCATTCGGCCTGAAAATGCTTTTAAGCGCATAAAAACTTACACTCTTGATTTCTGGCTAAATAAAAGCTGTTGCAATGATATTTCCATGCTGAACTGAGTTGTTCTGGGTCAAATATGAAGGCAAACCCACTTTCCTTTCAGTATTTTGCTGCAATTGGCAGAAATCAGCTCATTTGGCCTGAAAATGCTTTTAAGCGCATAAAAACTTACACTCTTGATTTCTGGCTAAATACAAGCTGTTGCAATGATATTTCCATGCTGAACTGAGTTGTTCTGGGTCAAATATGAAGGCAAACCCACTTTCCTTTCAGTATTTTGCTGCAATTGGCAGAAACAAGCATATTTGCTCATTCGGCCTGAAAATGCTTTTAAGCGCATAAAAACTTACACTCTTGATTTCTGGCTAAATAAAAGCTGTTGCAATGATATTTCCATGCTGAACTGAGTTGTTCTGGGTCAAATATGAAGGCAAACCCACTTTCCTTTCAGTATTTTGCTGCAATTGGCAGAAACAAGCATATTTGCTCATTCGGCCTGAAAATGCTTTTAAGCGCATAAAAACTTACACTCTTGATTTCTGGCTAAATAAAAGCTGTTGCAATGATATTTCCATGCTGAACTGAGTTGTTCTGGGTCAAATATGAAGGCAAACCCACTTTCCTTTCAGTATTTTGCTGCAATTGGCAGAAACAAGCATATTTGCTCATTCGGCCTGAAAATGCTTTTAAGCGCATAAAAACTTACACTCTTGATTTCTGGCTAAATAAAAGCTGTTGCAATGATATTTCCATGCTGAACTGAGTTGTTCTGGGTCAAATATGAAGGCAAACCCACTTTCCTTTCAGTATTTTGCTGCAATTGGCAGAAATCAGCTCATTTGGCCTGAAAATGCTTTTAAGCGCATAAAAACTTACACTCTTGATTTCTGGCTAAATAAAAGCTGTTGCAATGATATTTCCATGCTGAACTGAGTTGTTCTGGGTCAAATATGAAGGCAAACCCACTTTCCTTTCAGTATTTTGCTGCAATTGGCAGAAACAAGCATATTTGCTCATTCGGCCTGAAAATGCTTTTAAGCGCATAAAAACTTACACTCTTGATTTCTGGCTAAATAAAAGCTGTTGCAATGATATTTCCATGCTGAACTGAGTTGTTCTGGGTCAAATATGAAGGCAAACCCACTTTCCTTTCAGTATTTTGCTGCAATTGGCAGAAACAAGCATATTTGCTCATTCGGCCTGAAAATGCTTTTAAGCGCATAAAAACTTACACTCTTGATTTCTGGCTAAATAAAAGCTGTTGCAATGATATTTCCATGCTGAACTGAGTTGTTCTGGGTCAAATATGAAGGCAAACCCACTTTCCTTTCAGTATTTTGCTGCAATTGGCAGAAACAAGCATATTTGCTCATTCGGCCTGAAAATGCTTTTAAGCGCATAAAAACTTACACTCTTGATTTCTGGCTAAATAAAAGCTGTTGCAATGATATTTCCATGCTGAACTGAGTTGTTCTGGGTCAAATATGAAGGCAAACCCACTTTCCTTTCAGTATTTTGCTGCAATTGGCAGAAACAAGCATATTTGCTCATTCGGCCTGAAAATGCTTTTAAGCGCATAAAAACTTACACTCTTGATTTCTGGCTAAATAAAAGCTGTTGCAATGATATTTCCATGCTGAACTGAGTTGTTCTGGGTCAAATATGAAGGCAAACCCACTTTCCTTTCAGTATTTTGCTGCAATTGGCAGAAACAAGCATATTTGCTCATTCGGCCTGAAAATGCTTTTAAGCGCATAAAAACTTACACTCTTGATTTCTGGCTAAATAAAAGCTGTTGCAATGATATTTCCATGCTGAACTGAGTTGTTCTGGGTCAAATATGAAGGCAAACCCACTTTCCTTTCAGTATTTTGCTGCAATTGGCAGAAACAAGCATATTTGCTCATTCGTCCTGAAAATGCTTTTAAGCGCATAAAAACTTACACTCTTGATTTCTGGCTAAATAAAAGCTGTTGCAATGATATTTCCATGCTGAACTGAGTTGTTCTGGGTCAAATATGAAGGCAAACCCACTTTCCTTTCAGTATTTTGCTGCAATTGGCAGAAATCAGCTCATTCGGCCTGAAAATGCTTTTAAGCGCATAAAAACTTACAGTCTTGATTTCTGGCTAAATACAAGCTGTTGCAATGATATTTCCATGCTGAACTGAGTTGTTCTGGGTCAAATATGAAGGCAAACCCACTTTCCTTTCAGTATTTTGCTGCAATTGGCAGAAACAAGCATATTTGCTCATTCGGCCTGAAAATGCTTTTAAGCGCATAAAAACTTACACTCTTGATTTCTGGCTAAATAAAAGCTGTTGCAATGATATTTCCATGCTGAACTGAGTTGTTCTGGGTCAAATATGAAGGCAAACCCACTTTCCTTTCAGTATTTTGCTGCAATTGGCAGAAATCAGCTCATTTGGCCTGAAAATGCTTTTAAGCGCATAAAAACTTACACTCTTGATTTCTGGCTAAATAAAAGCTGTTGCAATGATATTTCCATGCTGAACTGAGTTGTTCTGGGTCAAATATGAAGGCAAACCCACTTTCCTTTCAGTATTTTGCTGCAATTGGCAGAAATCAGCTCATTTGGCCTGAAAATGCTTTTAAGCGCATAAAAACTTACACTCTTGATTTCTGGCTAAATAAAAGCTGTTGCAATGATATTTCCATGCTGAACTGAGTTGTTCTGGGTCAAATATGAAGGCAAACCCACTTTCCTTTCAGTATTTTGCTGCAATTGGCAGAAACAAGCATATTTGCTCATTCGGCCTGAAAATGCTTTTAAGCGCATAAAAACTTACACTCTTGATTTCTGGCTAAATAAAAGCTGTTGCAATGATATTTCCATGCTGAACTGAGTTGTTCTGGGTCAAATATGAAGGCAAACCCACTTTCCTTTCAGTATTTTGCTGCAATTGGCAGAAATCAGCTCATTTGGCCTGAAAATGCTTTTAAGCGCATAAAAACTTACACTCTTGATTTCTGGCTAAATAAAAGCTGTTGCAATGATATTTCCATGCTGAACTGAGTTGTTCTGGGTCAAATATGAAGGCAAACCCACTTTCCTTTTAGTATTTTGCTGCAATTGGCAGAAACAAGCATATTTGCTCATTCGGCCTGAAAATGCTTTTAAGCGCATAAAAACTTACACTCTTGATTTCTGGCTAAATAAAAGCTGTTGCAATGATATTTCCATGCTGAACTGAGTTGTTCTGGGTCAAATATGAAGGCAAACCCACTTTCCTTTCACTATTTTGCTGCAATTGGCAGAAACAAGCATATTTGCTCATTCGGCCTGAAAATGCTTTTAAGCGCATAAAAACTTACACTCTTGATTTCTGGCTAAATAAAAGCTGTTGCAATGATATTTCCATGCTGAACTGAGTTGTTCTGGGTCAAATATGAAGGCAAACCCACTTTCCTTTCAGTATTTTGCTGCAATTGGCAGAAACAAGCATATTTGCTCATTCGGCCTGAAAATGCTTTTAAGCGCATAAAAACTTACACTCTTGATTTCTGGCTAAATAAAAGCTGTTGCAATGATATTTCCATGCTGAACTGAGTTGTTCTGGGTCAAATATGAAGGCAAACCCACTTTCCTTTCAGTATTTTGCTGCAATTGGCAGAAACAAGCATATTTGCTCATTCGGCCTGAAAATGCTTTTAAGCGCATAAAAACTTACACTCTTGATTTCTGGCTAAATAAAAGCTGTTGCAATGATATTTCCATGCTGAACTGAGTTGTTCTGGGTCAAATATGAAGGCAAACCCACTTTCCTTTCAGTATTTTGCTGCAATTGGCAGAAACAAGCATATTTGCTCATTCGGCCTGAAAATGCTTTTAAGCGCATAAAAACTTACACTCTTGATTTGTGGCTAAATACAAGCTGTTGCAATGATATTTCCATGCTGAACTGAGTTGTTCTGGGTCAAATATGAAGGCAAACCCACTTTCCTTTCAGTATTTTGCTGCAATTGGCAGAAACAAGCATATTTGCTCATTCGGCCTGAAAATGCTTTTAAGCGCATAAAAACTTACACTCTTGATTTCTGGCTAAATAAAAGCTGTTGCAATGATATTTCCATGCTGAACTGAGTTGTTCTGGGTCAAATATGAAGGCAAACCCACTTTCCTTTCAGTATTTTGCTGCAATTGGCAGAAATCAGCTCATTTGGCCTGAAAATGCTTTTAAGCACATAAAAACTTACACTCTTGATTTCTGGCTAAATAAAAGCTGTTGCAATGATATTTCCATGCTGAACTGAGTTGTTCTGGGTCAAATATGAAGGCAAACCCACTTTCCTTTCAGTATTTTGCTGCAATTGGCAGAAATCAGCTCATTTGGCCTGAAAATGCTTTTAAGCACATAAAAACTTACACTCTTGATTTCTGGCTAAATAAAAGCTGTTGCAATGATATTTCCATGCTGAACTGAGTTGTTCTGGGTCAAATATGAAGGCAAACCCACTTTCCTTTCAGTATTTTGCTGCAATTGGCAGAAACAAGCATATTTGCTCATTCGGCCTGAAAATGCTTTTAAGCGCATAAAAACTTACACTCTTGATTTCTGGCTAAATACAAGCTGTTGCAATGATATTTCCATGCTGAACTGAGTTGTTCTGGGTCAAATATGAAGGCAAACCCACTTTCCTTTCAGTATTTTGCTGCAATTGGCAGAAACAAGCATATTTGCTCATTCGGCCTGAAAATGCTTTTAAGCGCATAAAAACTTACACTCTTGATTTCTGGCTAAATAAAAGCTGTTGCAATGATATTTCCATGCTGAACTGAGTTGTTCTGGGTCAAATATGAAGGCAAACCCACTTTCCTTTCAGTATTTTGCTGCAATTGGCAGAAACAAGCATATTTGCTCATTCGGCCTGAAAATGCTTTTAAGCGCATAAAAACTTACACTCTTGATTTCTGGCTAAATAAAAGCTGTTGCAATGATATTTCCATGCTGAACTGAGTTGTTCTGGGTCAAATATGAAGGCAAACCCACTTTCCTTTCAGTATTTTGCTGCAATTGGCAGAAATCAGCTCATTCGGCCTGAAAATGCTTTTAAGCGCATAAAAACTTACACTCTTGATTTCTGGCTAAATAAAAGCTGTTGCAATGATATTTCCATGCTGAACTGAGTTGTTCTGGGTCAAATATGAAGGCAAACCCACTTTCCCTTCAGTATTTTGCTGCAATTGGGATAAACAAGCATATTTGCTCATTCGGCCTGAAAATGCTTTTAAGCGCATAAAAACTTACACTCTTGATTTCTGGCTAAATAAAAGCTGTTGCAATGATATTTCCATGCTGAACTGAGTTGTTCTGGGTCAAATATGAAGGCAAACCCACTTTCCTTTCAGTATTTTGCTGCAATTGGCAGAAATCAGCTCATTTGGCCTGAAAATGCTTTTAAGCACATAAAAACTTACACTCTTGATTTCTGGCTAAATAAAAGCTGTTGCAATGATATTTCCATGCTGAACTGAGTTGTTCTGGGTCAAATATGAAGGCAAACCCACTTTCCTTTCAGTATTTTGCTGCAATTGGCAGAAACAAGCATATTTGCTCATTCGGCCTGAAAATGCTTTTAAGCGCATAAAAACTTACACTCTTGATTTCTGGCTAAATAAAAGCTGTTGCAATGATATTTCCATGCTGAACTGAGTTGTTCTGGGTCAAAAATGAAGGCAAACCCACTTTCCTTTCAGTATTTTGCTGCAATTGGCAGAAACCATCATATTTGCTCATTCGGCCTGAAAATGCTTTTAAGCGCTTAAAAACTTACAGTCTTGATTTCTGGCTAAATAAAAGCTGTTGCAATGATATTTCCATGCTGAACTGAGTTGTTCTGGGTCAAATATGAAGGCAAACCCACTTTCCTTTCAGTATTTTGCTGCAATTGGCAGAAACAAGCATATTTGCTCATTCGGCCTGAAAATGCTTTTAAGCGCATAAAAACTTACACTCTTGATTTCTGGCTAAATAAAAGCTGTTGCAATGATATTTCCATGCTGAACTGAGTTGTTCTGGGTCAAATATGAAGGCAAACCCACTTTCCTTTCAGTATTTTGCTGCAATTGGCAGAAAAAAGCATATTTGCTCATTCGGCCTGAAAATGCTTTTAAGCGCATAAAAACTTACACTCTTGATTTCTGGCTAAATAAAAGCTGTTGCAATGATATTTCCATGCTGAACTGAGTTGTTCTGGGTCAAATATGAAGGCAAACCCACTTTCCTTTCAGTATTTTGCTGCAATTGGCAGAAATCAGCTCATTTGGCCTGAAAATGCTTTTAAGCGCATAAAAACTTACACTCTTGATTTCTGGCTAAATAAAAGCTGTTGCAATGATATTTCCATGCTGAACTGAGTTGTTCTGGGTCAAATATGAAGGCAAACCCACTTTCCTTTCAGTATTTTGCTGCAATTGGCAGAAACAAGCATATTTGCTCATTCGGCCTGAAAATGCTTTTAAGCGCATAAAAACTTACACTCTTGATTTCTGGCTAAATAAAAGCTGTTGCAATGATATTTCCATGCTGAACTGAGTTGTTCTGGGTCAAATATGAAGGCAAACCCACTTTCCTTTCAGTATTTTGCTGCAATTGGCAGAAACAAGCATATTTGCTCATTCGGCCTGAAAATGCTTTTAAGCGCATAAAAACTTACACTCTTGATTTCTGGCTAAATAAAAGCTGTTGCAATGATATTTCCATGCTGAACTGAGTTGTTCTGGGTCAAATATGAAGGCAAACCCACTTTCCTTTCAGTATTTTGCTGCAATTGGCAGAAACAAGCATATTTGCTCATTCGGCCTGAAAATGCTTTTAAGCGCATAAAAACTTACACTCTTGATTTCTGGCTAAATAAAAGCTGTTGCAATGATATTTCCATGCTGAACTGAGTTGTTCTGGGTCAAATATGAAGGCAAACCCACTTTCCTTTCAGTATTTTGCTGCAATTGGCAGAAACAAGCATATTTGCTCATTCGGCCTGAAAATGCTTTTAAGCGCATAAAAACTTACACTCTTGATTTCTGGCTAAATAAAAGCTGTTGCAATGATATTTCCATGCTGAACTGAGTTGTTCTGGGTCAAATATGAAGGCAAACCCACTTTCCTTTCAGTATTTTGCTGCAATTGGCAGAAACAAGCATATTTGCTCATTCGGCCTGAAAATGCTTTTAAGCGCATAAAAACTTACACTCTTGATTTCTGGCTAAATAAAAGCTGTTGCAATGATATTTCCATGCTGAACTGAGTTGTTCTGGGTCAAATATGAAGGCAAACCCACTTTCCTTTCAGTATTTTGCTGCAATTGGCAGAAACAAGCATATTTGCTCATTCGGCCTGAAAATGCTTTTAAGCGCATAAAAACTTACACTCTTGATTTCTGGCTAAATAAAAGCTGTTGCAATGATATTTCCATGCTGAACTGAGTTGTTCTGGGTCAAATATGAAGGCAAACCCACTTTCCTTTCAGTATTTTGCTGCAATTGGCAGAAACAAGCATATTTGCTCATTCGGCCTGAAAATGCTTTTAAGCGCATAAAAACTTACACTCTTGATTTCTGGCTAAATAAAAGCTGTTGCAATGATATTTCCATGCTGAACTGAGTTGTTCTGGGTCAAATATGAAGGCAAACCCACTTTCCTTTCAGTATTTTGCTGCAATTGGCAGAAATCAGCTCATTTGGCCTGAAAATGCTTTTAAGCGCATAAAAACTTACACTCTTGATTTCTGGCTAAATAAAAGCTGTTGCAATGATATTTCCATGCTGAACTGAGTTGTTCTGGGTCAAATATGAAGGCAAACCCACTTTCCTTTCAGTATTTTGCTGCAATTGGCAGAAACAAGCATATTTGCTCATTCGGCCTGAAAATGCTTTTAAGCGCATAAAAACTTACACTCTTGATTTCTGGCTAAATAAAAGCTGTTGCAATGATATTTCCATGCTGAACTGAGTTGTTCTGGGTCAAATATGAAGGCAAACCCACTTTCCTTTCAGTATTTTGCTGCAATTGGCAGAAACAAGCATATTTGCTCATTCGGCCTGAAAATGCTTTTAAGCGCATAAAAACTTACACTCTTGATTTCTGGCTAAATAAAAGCTGTTGCAATGATATTTCCATGCTGAACTGAGTTGTTCTGGGTCAAATATGAAGGCAAACCCACTTTCCTTTCAGTATTTTGCTGCAATTGGCAGAAACAAGCATATTTGCTCATTCGGCCTGAAAATGCTTTTAAGCGCATAAAAACTTACACTCTTGATTTCTGGCTAAATAAAAGCTGTTGCAATGATATTTCCATGCTGAACTGAGTTGTTCTGGGTCAAATATGAAGGCAAACCCACTTTCCTTTCAGTATTTTGCTGCAATTGGCAGAAACAAGCATATTTGCTCATTCGGCCTGAAAATGCTTTTAAGCGCATAAAAACTTACACTCTTGATTTCTGGCTAAATAAAAGCTGTTGCAATGATATTTCCATGCTGAACTGAGTTGTTCTGGGTCAAATATGAAGGCAAACCCACTTTCCTTTCAGTATTTTGCTGCAATTGGCAGAAATCAGCTCATTTGGCCTGAAAATGCTTTTAAGCGCATAAAAACTTACACTCTTGATTTCTGGCTAAATAAAAGCTGTTGCAATGATATTTCCATGCTGAACTGAGTTGTTCTGGGTCAAATATGAAGGCAAACCCACTTTCCTTTCAGTATTTTGCTGCAATTGGCAGAAACAAGCATATTTGCTCATTCGGCCTGAAAATGCTTTTAAGCGCATAAAAACTTACACTCTTGATTTCTGGCTAAATAAAAGCTGTTGCAATGATATTTCCATGCTGAACTGAGTTGTTCTGGGTCAAATATGAAGGCAAACCCACTTTCCTTTCAGTATTTTGCTGCAATTGGCAGAAACAAGCATATTTGCTCATTCGGCCTGAAAATGCTTTTAAGCGCATAAAAACTTACACTCTTGATTTCTGGCTAAATAAAAGCTGTTGCAATGATATTTCCATGCTGAACTGAGTTGTTCTGGGTCAAATATGAAGGCAAACCCACTTTCCTTTCAGTATTTTGCTGCAATTGGCAGAAACAAGCATATTTGCTCATTCGGCCTGAAAATGCTTTTAAGCGCATAAAAACTTACACTCTTGATTTCTGGCTAAATAAAAGCTGTTGCAATGATATTTCCATGCTGAACTGAGTTGTTCTGGGTCAAATATGAAGGCAAACCCACTTTCCTTTCAGTATTTTGCTGCAATTGGCAGAAACAAGCATATTTGCTCATTCGGCCTGAAAATGCTTTTAAGCGCATAAAAACTTACACTCTTGATTTCTGGCTAAATAAAAGCTGTTGCAATGATATTTCCATGCTGAACTGAGTTGTTCTGGGTCAAATATGAAGGCAAACCCACTTTCCTTTCAGTATTTTGCTGCAATTGGCAGAAATCAGCTCATTTGGCCTGAAAATGCTTTTAAGCGCATAAAAACTTACACTCTTGATTTCTGGCTAAATAAAAGCTGTTGCAATGATATTTCCATGCTGAACTGAGTTGTTCTGGGTCAAATATGAAGGCAAACCCACTTTCCTTTCAGTATTTTGCTGCAATTGGCAGAAACAAGCATATTTGCTCATTCGGCCTGAAAATGCTTTTAAGCGCATAAAAACTTACACTCTTGATTTCTGGCTAAATAAAAGCTGTTGCAATGATATTTCCATGCTGAACTGAGTTGTTCTGGGTCAAATATGAAGGCAAACCCACTTTCCTTTCAGTATTTTGCTGCAATTGGCAGAAACAAGCATATTTGCTCATTCGGCCTGAAAATGCTTTTAAGCGCATAAAAACTTACACTCTTGATTTCTGGCTAAATAAAAGCTGTTGCAATGATATTTCCATGCTGAACTGAGTTGTTCTGGGTCAAATATGAAGGCAAACCCACTTTCCTTTCAGTATTTTGCTGCAATTGGCAGAAACAAGCATATTTGCTCATTCGGCCTGAAAATGCTTTTAAGCGCATAAAAACTTACACTCTTGATTTCTGGCTAAATAAAAGCTGTTGCAATGATATTTCCATGCTGAACTGAGTTGTTCTGGGTCAAATATGAAGGCAAACCCACTTTCCTTTCAGTATTTTGCTGCAATTGGCAGAAACAAGCATATTTGCTCATTCGGCCTGAAAATGCTTTTAAGCGCATAAAAACTTACACTCTTGATTTCTGGCTAAATAAAAGCTGTTGCAATGATATTTCCATGCTGAACTGAGTTGTTCTGGGTCAAATATGAAGGCAAACCCACTTTCCTTTCAGTATTTTGCTGCAATTGGCAGAAATCAGCTCATTTGGCCTGAAAATGCTTTTAAGCGCATAAAAACTTACACTCTTGATTTCTGGCTAAATACAAGCTGTTGCAATGATATTTCCATGCTGAACTGAGTTGTTCTGGGTCAAATATGAAGGCAAACCCACTTTCCTTTCAGTATTTTGCTGCAATTGGCAGAAACAAGCATATTTGCTCATTCGGCCTGAAAATGCTTTTAAGCGCATAAAAACTTACACTCTTGATTTCTGGCTAAATAAAAGCTGTTGCAATGATATTTCCATGCTGAACTGAGTTGTTCTGGGTCAAATATGAAGGCAAACCCACTTTCCTTTCAGTATTTTGCTGCAATTGGCAGAAACAAGCATATTTGCTCATTCGGCCTGAAAATGCTTTTAAGCGCATAAAAACTTACACTCTTGATTTCTGGCTAAATAAAAGCTGTTGCAATGATATTTCCATGCTGAACTGAGTTGTTCTGGGTCAAATATGAAGGCAAACCCACTTTCCTTTCAGTATTTTGCTGCAATTGGCAGAAACAAGCATATTTGCTCATTCGGCCTGAAAATGCTTTTAAGCGCATAAAAACTTACACTCTTGATTTCTGGCTAAATAAAAGCTGTTGCAATGATATTTCCATGCTGAACTGAGTTGTTCTGGGTCAAATATGAAGGCAAACCCACTTTCCTTTCAGTATTTTGCTGCAATTGGCAGAAACAAGCATATTTGCTCATTCGGCCTGAAAATGCTTTTAAGCGCATAAAAACTTACACTCTTGATTTCTGGCTAAATAAAAGCTGTTGCAATGATATTTCCATGCTGAACTGAGTTGTTCTGGGTCAAATATGAAGGCAAACCCACTTTCCTTTCAGTATTTTGCTGCAATTGGCAGAAATCAGCTCATTTGGCCTGAAAATGCTTTTAAGCGCATAAAAACTTACACTCTTGATTTCTGGCTAAATAAAAGCTGTTGCAATGATATTTCCATGCTGAACTGAGTTGTTCTGGGTCAAATATGAAGGCAAACCCACTTTCCTTTCAGTATTTTGCTGCAATTGGCAGAAACAAGCATATTTGCTCATTCGGCCTGAAAATGCTTTTAAGCGCATAAAAACTTACACTCTTGATTTCTGGCTAAATAAAAGCTGTTGCAATGATATTTCCATGCTGAACTGAGTTGTTCTGGGTCAAATATGAAGGCAAACCCACTTTCCTTTTAGTATTTTGCTGCAATTGGCAGAAACAAGCATATTTGCTCATTCGGCCTGAAAATGCTTTTAAGCGCATAAAAACTTACACTCTTGATTTCTGGCTAAATAAAAGCTGTTGCAATGATATTTCCATGCTGAACTGAGTTGTTCTGGGTCAAATATGAAGGCAAACCCACTTTCCTTTCACTATTTTGCTGCAATTGGCAGAAACAAGCATATTTGCTCATTCGGCCTGAAAATGCTTTTAAGCGCATAAAAACTTACACTCTTGATTTCTGGCTAAATAAAAGCTGTTGCAATGATATTTCCATGCTGAACTGAGTTGTTCTGGGTCAAATATGAAGGCAAACCCACTTTCCTTTCAGTATTTTGCTGCAATTGGCAGAAATCAGCTCATTTGGCCTGAAAATGCTTTTAAGCGCATAAAAACTTACACTCTTGATTTCTGGCTAAATACAAGCTGTTGCAATGATATTTCCATGCTGAACTGAGTTGTTCTGGGTCAAATATGAAGGCAAACCCACTTTCCTTTCAGTATTTTGCTGCAATTGGCAGAAACAAGCATATTTGCTCATTCGGCCTGAAAATGCTTTTAAGCGCATAAAAACTTACACTCTTGATTTCTGGCTAAATAAAAGCTGTTGCAATGATATTTCCATGCTGAACTGAGTTGTTCTGGGTCAAATATGAAGGCAAACCCACTTTCCTTTCAGTATTTTGCTGCAATTGGCAGAAACAAGCATATTTGCTCATTCGGCCTGAAAATGCTTTTAAGCGCATAAAAACTTACACTCTTGATTTCTGGCTAAATAAAAGCTGTTGCAATGATATTTCCATGCTGAACTGAGTTGTTCTGGGTCAAATATGAAGGCAAACCCACTTTCCTTTCAGTATTTTGCTGCAATTGGCAGAAATCAGCTCATTTGGCCTGAAAATGCTTTTAAGCGCATAAAAACTTACACTCTTGATTTCTGGCTAAATAAAAGCTGTTGCAATGATATTTCCATGCTGAACTGAGTTGTTCTGGGTCAAATATGAAGGCAAACCCACTTTCCTTTCAGTATTTTGCTGCAATTGGCAGAAACAAGCATATTTGCTCATTCGGCCTGAAAATGCTTTTAAGCGCATAAAAACTTACACTCTTGATTTCTGGCTAAATAAAAGCTGTTGCAATGATATTTCCATGCTGAACTGAGTTGTTCTGGGTCAAATATGAAGGCAAACCCACTTTCCTTTCAGTATTTTGCTGCAATTGGCAGAAACAAGCATATTTGCTCATTCGGCCTGAAAATGCTTTTAAGCGCATAAAAACTTACACTCTTGATTTCTGGCTAAATAAAAGCTGTTGCAATGATATTTCCATGCTGAACTGAGTTGTTCTGGGTCAAATATGAAGGCAAACCCACTTTCCTTTCAGTATTTTGCTGCAATTGGCAGAAATCAGCTCATTTGGCCTGAAAATGCTTTTAAGCGCATAAAAACTTACACTCTTGATTTCTGGCTAAATAAAAGCTGTTGCAATGATATTTCCATGCTGAACTGAGTTGTTCTGGGTCAAATATGAAGGCAAACCCACTTTCCTTTCAGTATTTTGCTGCAATTGGCAGAAACAAGCATATTTGCTCATTCGGCCTGAAAATGCTTTTAAGCGCATAAAAACTTACACTCTTGATTTCTGGCTAAATAAAAGCTGTTGCAATGATATTTCCATGCTGAACTGAGTTGTTCTGGGTCAAATATGAAGGCAAACCCACTTTCCTTTTAGTATTTTGCTGCAATTGGCAGAAACAAGCATATTTGCTCATTCGGCCTGAAAATGCTTTTAAGCGCATAAAAACTTACACTCTTGATTTCTGGCTAAATAAAAGCTGTTGCAATGATATTTCCATGCTGAACTGAGTTGTTCTGGGTCAAATATGAAGGCAAACCCACTTTCCTTTCACTATTTTGCTGCAATTGGCAGAAACAAGCATATTTGCTCATTCGGCCTGAAAATGCTTTTAAGCGCATAAAAACTTACACTCTTGATTTCTGGCTAAATAAAAGCTGTTGCAATGATATTTCCATGCTGAACTGAGTTGTTCTGGGTCAAATATGAAGGCAAACCCACTATCCTTTCAGTATTTTGCTGCAATTGGCAGAAATCAGCTCATTTGGCCTGAAAATGCTTTTAAGCGCATAAAAACTTACACTCTTGATTTCTGGCTAAATAAAAGCTGTTGCAATGATATTTCCATGCTGAACTGAGTTGTTCTGGGTCAAATATGAAGGCAAACCCACTTTCCTTTTAGTATTTTGCTGCAATTGGCAGAAATAAGCATATTTGCTCATTCGGCCTGAAAATGCTTTTAAGCGCATAAAAACTTACACTCTTGATTTCTGGCTAAATAAAAGCTGTTGCAATGATATTTCCATGCTGAACTGAGTTGTTCTGGGTCAAATATGAAGGCAAACCCACTTTCCTTTCAGTATTTTGCTGCAATTGGCAGAAACAAGCATATTTGCTCATTCGGCCTGAAAATGCTTTTAAGCGCATAAAAACTTACACTCTTGATTTCTGGCTAAATAAAAGCTGTTGCAATGATATTTCCATGCTGAACTGAGTTGTTCTGGGTCAAATATGAAGGCAAACCCACTTTCCTTTCAGTATTTTGCTGCAATTGGCAGAAACAAGCATATTTGCTCATTCGGCCTGAAAATGCTTTTAAGCGCATAAAAACTTACACTCTTGATTTCTGGCTAAATAAAAGCTGTTGCAATGATATTTCCATGCTGAACTGAGTTGTTCTGGGTCAAATATGAAGGCAAACCCACTTTCCTTTCAGTATTTTGCTGCAATTGGCAGAAACAAGCATATTTGCTCATTCGGCCTGAAAATGCTTTTAAGCGCATAAAAACTTACACTCTTGATTTCTGGCTAAATAAAAGCTGTTGCAATGATATTTCCATGCTGAACTGAGTTGATCTGGGTCAAATATGAAGGCAAACCCACTTTCCTTTCAGTATTTTGCTGCAATTGGCAGAAATCAGCTCATTTGGCCTGAAAATGCTTTTAAGCGCATAAAAACTTACACTCTTGATTTGTGGCTAAATACAAGCTGTTGCAATGATATTTCCATGCTGAACTGAGTTGTTCTGGGTCAAATATGAAGGCAAACCCACTTTCCTTTCAGTATTTTGCTGCAATTGGCAGAAACAAGCATATTTGCTCATTCGGCCTGAAAATGCTTTTAAGCGCATAAAAACTTACACTCTTGATTTCTGGCTAAATAAAAGCTGTTGCAATGATATTTCCATGCTGAACTGAGTTGTTCTGGGTCAAATATGAAGGCAAACCCACTTTCCTTTCAGTATTTTGCTGCAATTGGCAGAAACAAGCATATTTGCTCATTCGGCCTGAAAATGCTTTTAAGCGCATAAAAACTTACACTCTTGATTTCTGGCTAAATAAAAGCTGTTGCAATGATATTTCCATGCTGAACTGAGTTGTTCTGGGTCAAATATGAAGGCAAACCCACTTTCCTTTCAGTATTTTGCTGCAATTGGCAGAAACAAGCATATTTGCTCATTCGGCCTGAAAATGCTTTTAAGCGCATAAAAACTTACACTCTTGATTTCTGGCTAAATAAAAGCTGTTGCAATGATATTTCCATGCTGAACTGAGTTGTTCTGGGTCAAATATGAAGGCAAACCCACTTTCCTTTCAGTATTTTGCTGCAATTGGCAGAAACAAGCATATTTGCTCATTCGGCCTGAAAATGCTTTTAAGCGCATAAAAACTTACACTCTTGATTTCTGGCTAAATAAAAGCTGTTGCAATGATATTTCCATGCTGAACTGAGTTGTTCTGGGTCAAATATGAAGGCAAACCCACTTTCCTTTCAGTATTTTGCTGCAATTGGCAGAAACAAGCATATTTGCTCATTCGGCCTGAAAATGCTTTTAAGCGCATAAAAACTTACACTCTTGATTTCTGGCTAAATAAAAGCTGTTGCAATGATATTTCCATGCTGAACTGAGTTGTTCTGGGTCAAATATGAAGGCAAACCCACTTTCCTTTCAGTATTTTGCTGCAATTGGCAGAAATCAGCTCATTTGGCCTGAAAATGCTTTTAAGCGCATAAAAACTTACACTCTTGATTTCTGGCTAAATAAAAGCTGTTGCAATGATATTTCCATGCTGAACTGAGTTGTTCTGGGTCAAATATGAAGGCAAACCCACTTTCCTTTCAGTATTTTGCTGCAATTGGCAGAAATCAGCTCATTTGGCCTGAAAATGCTTTTAAGCGCATAAAAACGTACACTCTTGATTTCTGGCTAAATACAAGCTGTTGCAATGATATTTCCATGCTGAACTGAGTTGTTCTGGGTCAAATATGAAGGCAAACCCACTTTCCTTTCAGTATTTTGCTGCAATTGGCAGAAACAAGCATATTTGCTCATTCGGCCTGAAAATGCTTTTAAGCGCATAAAAACTTACACTCTTGATTTCTGGCTAAATAAAAGCTGTTGCAATGATATTTCCATGCTGAACTGAGTTGTTCTGGGTCAAATATGAAGGCAAACCCACTTTCCTTTCAGTATTTTGCTGCAATTGGCAGAAACAAGCATATTTGCTCATTCGGCCTGAAAATGCTTTTAAGCGCATAAAAACTTACACTCTTGATTTCTGGCTAAATAAAAGCTGTTGCAATGATATTTCCATGCTGAACTGAGTTGTTCTGGGTCAAATATGAAGGCAAACCCACTTTCCTTTCAGTATTTTGCTGCAATTGGCAGAAACAAGCATATTTGCTCATTCGGCCTGAAAATGCTTTTAAGCGCATAAAAACTTACACTCTTGATTTCTGGCTAAATAAAAGCTGTTGCAATGATATTTCCATGCTGAACTGAGTTGTTCTGGGTCAAATATGAAGGCAAACCCACTTTCCTTTCAGTATTTTGCTGCAATTGGCAGAAACAAGCATATTTGCTCATTCGGCCTGAAAATGCTTTTAAGCGCATAAAAACTTACACTCTTGATTTCTGGCTAAATAAAAGCTGTTGCAATGATATTTCCATGCTGAACTGAGTTGTTCTGGGTCAAATATGAAGGCAAACCCCCTTTCCTTTCAGTATTTTGCTGCAATTGGCAGAAATCAGCTCATTTGGCCTGAAAATGCTTTTAAGCGCATAAAAACTTACACTCTTGATTTCTAGCTAAATAAAAGCTGTTGCAATGATATTTCCATGCTGAACTGAGTTGTTCTGGGTCAAATATGAAGGCAAACCCACTTTCCTTTCAGTATTTTGCTGCAATTGGCAGAAACAAGCATATTTGCTCATTCGGCCTGAAAATGCTTTTAAGCGCATAAAAACTTACACTCTTGATTTCTGGCTAAATAAAAGCTGTTGCAATGATATTTCCATGCTGAACTGAGTTGTTCTGGGTCAAATATGAAGGCAAACCCACTTTCCTTTTAGTATTTTGCTGCAATTGGCAGAAACAAGCATATTTGCTCATTCGGCCTGAAAATGCTTTTAAGCGCATAAAAACTTACACTCTTGATTTCTGGCTAAATAAAAGCTGTTGCAATGATATTTCCATGCTGAACTGAGTTGTTCTGGGTCAAATATGAAGGCAAACCCACTTTCCTTTCACTATTTTGCTGCAATTGGCAGAAACAAGCATATTTGCTCATTCGGCCTGAAAATGCTTTTAAGCGCATAAAAACTTACACTCTTGATTTCTGGCTAAATAAAAGCTGTTGCACAATGATATTTCCATGCTGAACTGAGTTGTTCTGGGTCAAATATGAAGGCAAACCCACTTTCCTTTCAGTATTTTGCTGCAATTGACAGAAACAAGCATATTTGCTCATTCGGCCTGAAAATGCTTTTAAGCGCATAAAAACTTACAACTCTTGATTTCTGGCTAAATACAAGCTGTTGCAATGATATTTCCATGCTGAACTGAGTTGTTCTGGGTCAAATATGAAGGCAAACCCACTTTCCTTTCAGTATTTTGCTGCAATTGGCAGAAACAAGCATATTTGCTCATTCGGCCTGAAAATGCTTTTAAGCGCATAAAAACTTACACTCTTGATTTCTGGCTAAATAAAAGCTGTTGCAATGATATTTCCATGCTGAACTGAGTTGTTCTGGGTCAAATATGAAGGCAAACCCACTTTCCTTTCAGTATTTTGCTGCAATTGGCAGAAATCAGCTCATTTGGCCTGAAAATGCTTTTAAGCACATAAAAACTTACACTCTTGATTTCTGGCTAAATACAAGCTGTTGCAATGATATTTCCATGCTGAACTGAGTTGTTCTGGGTCAAATATGAAGGCAAACCCACTTTCCTTTCAGTTTTTTGCTGCAATTGGCAGAAACAAGCATATTTGCTCATTCGGCCTGAAAATGCTTTTAAGCGCATAAAAACTTACACTCTTGATTTCTGGCTAAATAAAAGCTGTTGCAATGATATTTCCATGCTGAACTGAGTTGTTCTGGGTCAAATATGAAGGCAAACCCACTTTCCTTTCAGTATTTTGCTGCAATTGACAGAAACAAGCATATTTGCTCATTCGGCCTGAAAATGCTTTTAAGCGCATAAAAACTTACAACTCTTGATTTCTGGCTAAATAAAAGCTGTTGCAATGATATTTCCATGCTGAACTGAGTTGTTCTGGGTCAAATATGAAGGCAAACCCACTTTCCTTTCAGTATTTTGCTGCAATTGGCAGAAACAAGCATATTTGCTCATTCGGCCTGAAAATGCTTTTAAGCGCATAAAAACTTACACTCTTGATTTCTGGCTAAATAAAAGCTGTTGCAATGATATTTCCATGCTGAACTGAGTTGTTCTGGGTCAAATATGAAGGCAAACCCACTTTCCTTTCAGTATTTTGCTGCAATTGACAGAAACAAGCATATTTGCTCATTCGGCCTGAAAATGCTTTTAAGCGCATAAAAACTTACAACTCTTGATTTCTGGCTAAATAAAAGCTGTTGCAATGATATTTCCATGCTGAACTGAGTTGTTCTGGGTCAAATATGAAGGCAAACCCACTTTCCTTTCAGTATTTTGCTGCAATTGGCAGAAACAAGCATATTTGCTCATTTGGCCTGAAAATGCTTTTAAGCGCATAAAAACTTACACTCTTGATTTCTGGCTAAATAAAAGCTGTTGCAATGATATTTCCATGCTGAACTGAGTTGTTCTGGGTCAAATATGAAGGCAAACCCACTTTCCTCTCAGTATTTTGCTGCAATTGGCAGAAACAAGCATATTTGCTCATTCGGCCTGAAAATGCTTTTAAGCGCATAAAAACTTACACTCTTGATTTCTGGCTAAATAAAAGCTGTTGCAATGATATTTCCATGCTGAACTGAGTTGTTCTGGGTCAAATATGAAGGCAAACCCACTTTCCTCTCAGTATTTTGCTGCAATTGGCAGAAACAAGCATATTTGCTCATTCGGCCTGAAAATGCTTTTAAGCGCATAAAAACTTACACTCTTGATTTCTGGCTAAATAAAAGCTGTTGCAATGATATTTCCATGCTGAACTGAGTTGTTCTGGGTCAAATATGAAGGCAAACCCACTTTCCTTTCAGTATTTTGCTGCAATTGGCAGAAACAAGCATATTTGCTCATTCGGCCTGAAAATGCTTTTAAGCGCATAAAAACTTACACTCTTGATTTCTGGCTAAATAAAAGCTGTTGCAATGATATTTCCATGCTGAACTGAGTTGTTCTGGGTCAAATATGAAGGCAAACCCACTTTCCTTTCAGTATTTTGCTGCAATTGACAGAAACAAGCATATTTGCTCATTCGGCCTGAAAATGCTTTTAAGCGCATAAAAACTTACAACTCTTGATTTCTGGCTAAATAAAAGCTGTTGCAATGATATTTCCATGCTGAACTGAGTTGTTCTGGGTCAAATATGAAGGCAAACCCACTTTCCTTTCAGTATTTTGAAACAAGCATATTTGCTCATTCGGCCTGAAAATGCTTTTAAGCGCATAAAAACGTACACTCTTGATTTCTGGCTAAATAAAAGCTGTTGCAATGATATTTCCATGCTGAACTGAGTTGTTCTGGGTCAAATATGAAGGCAAACCCACTTTCCTTTCAGTATTATGCTGCAATTGGAAGATATCAGCTCATTCGGCCTGAAAATGCTTTTAAGCGCATAAAAACTTACACTCTTGATTTCTGGCTAAATAAAAGCTGTTGCAATGATATTTCCATGCTGAACTGAGTTGTTCTGGGTCAAATATGAAGGCAAACCCACTTTCCTTTCAGTATTATGCTGCAATTGGAAGATATCAGCTCATTTGGCCTGAAAATGCTTTTAAGCGCATAAAAACTTACACTCTTGATTTCTGGCTAAATAAAAGCTGTTGCAATGATATTTCCATGCTGAACTGAGTTGTTCTGGGTCAAATATGAAGGCAAACCCACTTTCCTTTCAGTATTTTGCTGCAATTGGCAGAAACAAGCATATTTGCTCATTCGGCCTGAAAATGCTTTTAAGCGCATAAAAACTTACACTCTTGATTTCTGGCTAAATAAAAGCTGTTGCAATGATATTTCCATGCTGAACTGAGTTGTTCTGGGTCAAATATGAAGGCAAACCCACTTTCCTTCAGTATTTTGCTGCAATAGGCAGAAACAAGCATATTTGCTCATTCGGCCTGAAAATGCTTTTAAGCGCATAAAAACGTACACTCTTGATTTCTGGCTAAATAAAAGCTGTTGCAATGATATTTCCATGCTG
This sequence comes from Channa argus, assembly GCF_033026475.1. Lineage (NCBI taxonomy): Eukaryota > Metazoa > Chordata > Actinopteri > Anabantiformes > Channidae > Channa > Channa argus. The sequence goes on along the minus strand of NW_027125245.1, from coordinate 320,349 downwards.
AACTGAGTTGTTCTGGGTCAAATATGAAGGCAAACCCACTTTCCTTTCAGTATTTTGCTGCAATTGGCAGAAACAATCATATTTGCTCATTCGGCCTGAAAATGCTTTTAAGCGCATAAAAACGTACACTCTTGATTTCTGGCTAAATAAAAGCTTTTGCAATGATATTTCCATGCTGAACTGAGTTGTTCTGGGTCAAATATGAAGGCAAACCCACTTTCCTTTCAGTATTTTGCTAATATTGGCAGAAACAAGCATATTTGCTCATTCGGCCTGAAAATGCTTTTAAGCGCATCAAAACTTACACTCTTGATTTCTGGCTAAATAAAAGCTGTTGCAATGATATTTCCATGCTGAACTGAGTTGTTCTGGGTCAAATATGAAGGCAAACCCACTTTCCTTTCAGTATTTTGCTGCAATTGGCAGAAACAAGCATATTTGCTCATTCGGCCTGAAAATGCTTTTAAGCGCATAAAAACTTACACTCTTGATTTCTGGCTAAATAAAAGCTGTTGCAATGATATTTCCATGCTGAACTGAGTTGTTCTGGGTCAAATATGAAGGCAAACCCACTTTCCTTTCAGTATTTTGCTGCAATTGGCAGAAACAAGCATATTTGCTCATTCGGCCTGAAAATGCTTTTAAGCGCATAAAAACTTACACTCTTGATTTCTGGCTAAATAAAAGCTGTTGCAATGATATTTCCATGCTGAACTGAGTTGTTCTGGGTCAAATATGAAGGCAAACCCACTTTCCTTTCAGTATTTTGCTGCAATTGGCAGAAACAAGCATATTTGCTCATTCGGCCTGAAAATGCTTTTAAGCGCATAAAAACTTACACTCTTGATTTCTGGCTAAATAAAAGCTGTTGCAATGATATTTCCATGCTGAACTGAGTTGTTCTGGGTCAAATATGAAGGCAAACCCACTTTCCTTCAGTATTTTGCTGCAATAGGCAGAAACAAGCATATTTGCTCATTCGGCCTGAAAATGCTTTTAAGCGCATAAAAACGTACACTCTTGATTTCTGGCTAAATAAAAGCTGTTGCAATGATATTTCCATGCTGAACTGAGTTGTTCTGGGTCAAATATGAAGGCAAACCCACTTTCCTTTCAGTATTTTGCTGCAATTGGCAGAAACAATCATATTTGCTCATTCGGCCTGAAAATGCTTTTAAGCGCATAAAAACGTACACTCTTGATTTCTGGCTAAATAAAAGCTTTTGCAATGATATTTCCATGCTGAACTGAGTTGTTCTGGGTCAAATATGAAGGCAAACCCACTTTCCTTTCAGTATTTTGCTAATATTGGCAGAAACAAGCATATTTGCTCATTCGGCCTGAAAATGCTTTTAAGCGCATCAAAACTTACACTCTTGATTTCTGGCTAAATAAAAGCTGTTGCAATGATATTTCCATGCTGAACTGAGTTGTTCTGGGTCAAATATGAAGGCAAACCCACTTTCCTTTCAGTATTTTGCTGCAATTGGCAGAAACAAGCATATTTGCTCATTCGGCCTGAAAATGCTTTTAAGCGCATAAAAACTTACACTCTTGATTTCTGGCTAAATAAAAGCTGTTGCAATGATATTTCCATGCTGAACTGAGTTGTTCTGGGTCAAATATGAAGGCAAACCCACTTTCCTTTCAGTATTTTGCTGCAATTGGCAGAAACAAGCATATTTGCTCATTCGGCCTGAAAATGCTTTTAAGCGCATAAAAACTTACACTCTTGATTTCTGGCTAAATAAAAGCTGTTGCAATGATATTTCCATGCTGAACTGAGTTGTTCTGGGTCAAATATGAAGGCAAACCCACTTTCCTTTCAGTATTTTGCTGCAATTGGCAGAAACAAGCATATTTGCTCATTCGGCCTGAAAATGCTTTTAAGCGCATAAAAACTTACACTCTTGATTTCTGGCTAAATAAAAGCTGTTGCAATGATATTTCCATGCTGAACTGAGTTGTTCTGGGTCAAATATGAAGGCAAACCCACTTTCCTTTCAGTATTTTGCTGCAATTGGCAGAAACAAGCATATTTGCTCATTCGGCCTGAAAATGCTTTTAAGCGCATAAAAACTTACACTCTTGATTTCTGGCTAAATAAAAGCTGTTGCAATGATATTTCCATGCTGAACTGAGTTGTTCTGGGTCAAATATGAAGGCAAACCCACTTTCCTTTCAGTATTTTGCTGCAATTGGCAGAAACAAGCATATTTGCTCATTCGGCCTGAAAATGCTTTTAAGCGCATAAAAACTTACACTCTTGATTTCTGGCTAAATAAAAGCTGTTGCAATGATATTTCCATGCTGAACTGAGTTGTTCTGGGTCAAATATGAAGGCAAACCCACTTTCCTTTCAGTATTTTGCTGCAATTGGCAGAAACAAGCATATTTGCTCATTCGGCCTGAAAATGCTTTTAAGCGCATAAAAACGTACACTCTTGATTTCTGGCTAAATAAAAGCTGTTGCAATGATATTTCCATGCTGAACTGAGTTGTTCTGGGTCAAATATGAAGGCAAACCCACTTTCCTTTCAGTATTTTGCTGCAATTGGCAGAAACAAGCATATTTGCTCATTCGGCCTGAAAATGCTTTTAAGCGCATAAAAACGTACACTCTTGATTTCTGGCTAAATAAAAGCTGTTGCAATGATATTTCCATGCTGAACTGAGTTGTTCTGGGTCAAATATGAAGGCAAACCCACTTTCCTTTCAGTATTTTGCTGCAATTGGCAGAAACAAGCATATTTGCTCATTCGGCCTGAAAATGCTTTTAAGCGCATAAAAACTTACACTCTTGATTTCTGGCTAAATAAAAGCTGTTGCAATGATATTTCCATGCTGAACTGAGTTGTTCTGGGTCAAATATGAAGGCAAACCCACTTTCCTTTCAGTATTTTGCTGCAATTGGCAGAAACAAGCATATTTGCTCATTCGGCCTGAAAATGCTTTTAAGCGCATAAAAACTTACACTCTTGATTTCTGGCTAAATAAAAGCTGTTGCAATGATATTTCCATGCTGAACTGAGTTGTTCTGGGTCAAATATGAAGGCAAACCCACTTTCCTTTCAGTATTTTGCTGCAATTGGCAGAAACAAGCATATTTGCTCATTCGGCCTGAAAATGCTTTTAAGCGCATAAAAACTTACACTCTTGATTTCTGGCTAAATAAAAGCTGTTGCAATGATATTTCCATGCTGAACTGAGTTGTTCTGGGTCAAATATGAAGGCAAACCCACTTTCCTTCAGTATTTTGCTGCAATAGGCAGAAACAAGCATATTTGCACATTCGGCCTGAAAATGCTTTTAAGCGCATAAAAACGTACACTCTTGATTTCTGGCTAAATAAAAGCTGTTGCAATGATATTTCCATGCTGAACTGAGTTGTTCTGGGTCAAATATGAAGGCAAACCCACTTTCCTTTCAGTATTTTGCTGCAATTGGCAGAAACAATCATATTTGCTCATTCGGCCTGAAAATGCTTTTAAGCGCATAAAAACTTACACTCTTGATTTCTGGCTAAATAAAAGCTGTTGCAATGATATTTCCATGCTGAACTGAGTTGTTCTGGGTCAAATATGAAGGCAAACCCACTTTCCTTTCAGTATTTTGCTGCAATTGGCAGAAACAAGCATATTTGCTCATTCGGCCTGAAAATGCTTTTAAGCGCATAAAAACTTACACTCTTGATTTCTGGCTAAATAAAAGCTGTTGCAATGATATTTCCATGCTGAACTGAGTTGTTCTGGGTCAAATATGAAGGCAAACCCACTTTCCTTTCAGTATTTTGCTGCAATTGGCAGAAACAAGCATATTTGCTCATTCGGCCTGAAAATGCTTTTAAGCGCATAAAAACTTACACTCTTGATTTCTGGCTAAATAAAAGCTGTTGCAATGATATTTCCATGCTGAACTGAGTTGTTCTGGGTCAAATATGAAGGCAAACCCACTTTCCTTTCAGTATTTTGCTGCAATTGGCAGAAACAAGCATATTTGCTCATTCGGCCTGAAAATGCTTTTAAGCGCATAAAAACTTACACTCTTGATTTCTGGCTAAATAAAAGCTGTTGCAATGATATTTCCATGCTGAACTGAGTTGTTCTGGGTCAAATATGAAGGCAAACCCACTTTCCTTTCAGTATTATGCTGCAATTGGAAGATATCAGCTCATTTGGCCTGAAAATGCTTTTAAGCGCATAAAAACTTACACTCTTGATTTCTGGCTAAATAAAAGCTGTTGCAATGATATTTCCATGCTGAACTGAGTTGTTCTGGGTCAAATATGAAGGCAAACCCACTTTCCTTTCAGTATTTTGCTGCAATTGGCAGAAACAAGCATATTTGCTCATTCGGCCTGAAAATGCTTTTAAGCGCATAAAAACTTACACTCTTGATTTCTGGCTAAATAAAAGCTGTTGCAATGATATTTCCATGCTGAACTGAGTTGTTCTGGGTCAAATATGAAGGCAAACCCACTTTCCTTTCAGTATTTTGCTGCAATTGGCAGAAACAAGCATATTTGCTCATTCGGCCTGAAAATGCTTTTAAGCGCATAAAAACGTACACTCTTGATTTCTGGCTAAATAAAAGCTTTTGCAATGATATTTCCATGCTGAACTGAGTTGTTCTGGGTCAAATATGAAGGCAAACCCACTTTCCTTTCAGTATTTTGCTGCAATTGGCAGAAACAAGCATATTTGCTCATTCGGCCTGAAAATGCTTTTAAGCGCATAAAAACTTACACTCTTGATTTCTGGCTAAATAAAAGCTGTTGCAATGATATTTCCATGCTGAACTGAGTTGTTCTGGGTCAAATATGAAGGCAAACCCACTTTCCTTTCAGTATTTTGCTGCAATTGGCAGAAACAAGCATATTTGCTCATTCGGCCTGAAAATGCTTTTAAGCGCATAAAAACTTACACTCTTGATTTCTGGCTAAATAAAAGCTGTTGCAATGATATTTCCATGCTGAACTGAGTTGTTCTGGGTCAAATATGAAGGCAAACCCACTTTCCTTTCAGTATTTTGCTGCAATTGGCAGAAACAAGCATATTTGCTCATTCGGCCTGAAAATGCTTTTAAGCGCATAAAAACTTACACTCTTGATTTCTGGCTAAATAAAAGCTGTTGCAATGATATTTCCATGCTGAACTGAGTTGTTCTGGGTCAAATATGAAGGCAAACCCACTTTCCTTTCAGTATTTTGCTGCAATTGGCAGAAACAAGCATATTTGCTCATTCGGCCTGAAAATGCTTTTAAGCGCATAAAAACTTACACTCTTGATTTCTGGCTAAATAAAAGCTGTTGCAATGATATTTCCATGCTGAACTGAGTTGTTCTGGGTCAAATATGAAGGCAAACCCACTTTCCTTTCAGTATTATGCTGCAATTGGAAGATATCAGCTCATTCGGCCTGAAAATGCTTTTAAGCGCATAAAAACTTACACTCTTGATTTCTGGCTAAATAAAAGCTGTTGCAATGATATTTCCATGCTGAACTGAGTTGTTCTGGGTCAAATATGAAGGCAAACCCACTTTCCTTTCAGTATTATGCTGCAATTGGAAGATATCAGCTCATTTGGCCTGAAAATGCTTTTAAGCGCATAAAAACTTACACTCTTGATTTCTGGCTAAATAAAAGCTGTTGCAATGATATTTCCATGCTGAACTGAGTTGTTCTGGGTCAAATATGAAGGCAAACCCACTTTCCTTTCAGTATTTTGCTGCAATTGGCAGAAACAAGCATATTTGCTCATTCGGCCTGAAAATGCTTTTAAGCGCATAAAAACTTACACTCTTGATTTCTGGCTAAATAAAAGCTGTTGCAATGATATTTCCATGCTGAACTGAGTTGTTCTGGGTCAAATATGAAGGCAAACCCACTTTCCTTTCAGTATTTTGCTGCAATTGGCAGAAACAAGCATATTTGCTCATTCGGCCTGAAAATGCTTTTAAGCGCATAAAAACTTACACTCTTGATTTCTGGCTAAATAAAAGCTGTTGCAATGATATTTCCATGCTGAACTGAGTTGTTCTGAGTCAAATATGAAGGCAAACCCACTTTCCTTTCAGTATTTTGCTGCAATTGGCAGAAACAAGCATATTTGCTCATTCGGCCTGAAAATGCTTTTAAGCGCATAAAAACTTACACTCTTGATTTCTGGCTAAATAAAAGCTGTTGCAATGATATTTCCATGCTGAACTGAGTTGTTCTGGGTCAAATATGAAGGCAAACCCACTTTCCTTTCAGTATTTTGCTGCAATTGGCAGAAACAAGCATTATTGCTCATTCGGCCTGAAAATGCTTTTAAGCGCATAAAAACTTACACTCTTGATTTCTGGCTAAATAAAAGCTGTTGCAATGATATTTCCATGCTGAACTGAGTTGTTCTGGGTCAAATATGAAGGCAAACCCACTTTCCTTTCAGTATTTTGCTGCAATTGGCAGAAACAAGCATATTTGCTCATTCGGCCTGAAAATGCTTTTAAGCGCATAAAAAATTACACTCTTGATTTCTGGCTAAATAAAAGCTGTTGCAATGATATTTCCATGCTGAACTGAGTTGTTCTGGGTCAAATATGAAGGCAAACCCACTTTCCTTTCAGTATTTTGCTGCAATTGGCAGAAACAAGCATATTTGCTCCTTCGGCCTGAAAATGCTTTTAAGCGCATAAAAACGTACACTCTTGATTTCTGGCTAAATAAAAGCTGTTGCAATGATATTTCCATGCTGAACTGAGTTGTTCTGGGTCAAATATGAAGGCAAACCCACTTTCCTTTCAGTATTTTGCTGCAATTGGCAGAAACAAGCATATTTGCTCATTCGGCCTGAAAATGCTTTTAAGCGCATAAAAACGTACACTCTTCATTTCTGGCTAAATAAAAGCTGTTGCAATGATATTTCCATGCTGAACTGAGTTGTTCTGGGTCAAATATGAAGGCAAACCCACTTTCCTTTCAGTATTTTGCTGCAATTGGCAGAAACAAGCATATTTGCTCATTCGGCCTGAAAATGCTTTTAAGCGCATAAAAACGTACACTCTTGATTTCTGGCTAAATAAAAGCTGTTGCAATGATATTTCCATGCTGAACTGAGTTGTTCTGGGTCAAATATGAAGGCAAACCCACTTTCCTTTCAGTATTTTGCTGCAATTGGCAGAAACAAGCATATTTGCTCATTCGGCCTGAAAATGCTTTTAAGCGCATAAAAACTTACACTCTTGATTTCTGGCTAAATAAAAGCTGTTGCAATGATATTTCCATGCTGAACTGAGTTGTTCTGGGTCAAATATGAAGGCAAACCCACTTTCCTTTCAGTATTTTGCTGCAATTGGCAGAAACAAGCATATTTGCTCATTCGGCCTGAAAATGCTTTTAAGCGCATAAAAACTTACACTCTTGATTTCTGGCTAAATAAAAACTGTTGCAATGATATTTCCATGCTGAACTGAGTTGTTCTGGGTCAAATATGAAGGCAAACCCACTTTCCTTTCAGTATTATGCTGCAATTGGAAGATATCAGCTCATTCGGCCTGAAAATGCTTTTAAGCGCATAAAAACTTACACTCTTGATTTCTGGCTAAATAAAAGCTGTTGCAATGATATTTCCATGCTGAACTGAGTTGTTCTGGGTCAAATATGAAGGCAAACCCACTTTCCTTTCAGTATTATGCTGCAATTGGAAGATATCAGCACATTTGGCCTGAAAATGCTTTTAAGCGCATAAAAACTTACACTCTTGATTTCTGGCTAAATAAAAGCTGTTGCAATGATATTTCCATGCTGAACTGAGTTGTTCTGGGTCAAATATGAAGGCAAACCCACTTTCCTTTCAGTATTTTGCTGCAATTGGCAGAAACAAGCATATTTGCTCATTCGGCCTGAAAATGCTTTTAAGCGCATAAAAACTTACACTCTTGATTTCTGGCTAAATAAAAGCTGTTGCAATGATATTTCCATGCTGAACTGAGTTGTTCTGGGTCAAATATGAAGGCAAACCCACTTTCCTTTCAGTATTTTGCTGCAATTGGCAGAAACAAGCATATTTGCTCATTCGGCCTGAAAATGCTTTTAAGCGCATAAAAACTTACACTCTTGATTTCTGGCTAAATAAAAGCTGTTGCAATGATATTTCCATGCTGAACTGAGTTGTTCTGGGTCAAATATGAAGGCAAACCCACTTTCCTTTCAGTATTTTGCTGCAATTGGCAGAAACAAGCATATTTGCTCATTCGGCCTGAAAATGCTTTTAAGCGCATAAAAACGTACACTCTTGATTTCTGGCTAAATAAAAGCTGTTGCAATGATATTTCCATGCTGAACTGAGTTGTTCTGGGTCAAATATGAAGGCAAACCCACTTTCCTTTCAGTATTTTGCTGCAATTGGCAGAAACAAGCATATTTGCTCATTCGGCCTGAAAATGCTTTTAAGCGCATAAAAACGTACACTCTTGATTTCTGGCTAAATAAAAGCTGTTGCAATGATATTTCCATGCTGAACTGAGTTGTTCTGGGTCAAATATGAAGGCAAACCCACTTTCCTTTCAGTATTTTGCTGCAATTGGCAGAAACAAGCATATTTGCTCATTCGGCCTGAAAATGCTTTTAAGCGCATAAAAACGTACACTCTTGATTTCTGGCTAAATAAAAGCTGTTGCAATGATATTTCCATGCTGAACTGAGTTGTTCTGGGTCAAATATGAAGGCAAACCCACTTTCCTTTCAGTATTTTGCTGCAATTGGCAGAAACAAGCATATTTGCTCATTCGGCCTGAAAATGCTTTTAAGCGCATAAAAACGTACACTCTTGATTTCTGGCTAAATAAAAGCTGTTGCAATGATATTTCCATGCTGAACTGAGTTGTTCTGGGTCAAATATGAAGGTAAACCCACTTTCCTTTCAGTATTTTGCTGCAATTGGCAGAAACAATCATATTTGCTCATTCGGCCTGAAAATGCTTTTAAGCGCATAAAAACTTACACTCTTGATTTCTGGCTAAATAAAAGCTGTTGCAATGATATTTCCATGCTGAACTGAGTTGTTCTGGGTCAAATATGAAGGCAAACCCACTTTCCTTTCAGTATTTTGCTGCAATTGGCAGAAACAAGCATATTTGCTCATTCGGCCTGAAAATGCTTTTAAGCGCATAAAAACGTACACTCTTGATTTCTGGCTAAATAAAAGCTGTTGCAATGATATTTCCATGCTGAACTGAGTTGTTCTGGGTCAAATATGAAGGCAAACCCACTTTCCTTTCAGTATTTTGCTGCAATTGGCAGAAACAAGCATATTTGCTCATTCGGCCTGAAAATGCTTTTAAGCGCATAAAAACTTACACTCTTGATTTCTGGCTAAATAAAAGCTGTTGCAATGATATTTCCATGCTGAACTGAGTTGTTCTGGGTCAAATATGAAGGCAAACCCACTTTCCTTTCAGTATTTTGCTGCAATTGGCAGAAACAAGCATATTTGCTCATTCGGCCTGAAAATGCTTTTAAGCGCATAAAAACTTACACTCTTGATTTCTGGCTAAATAAAAACTGTTGCAATGATATTTCCATGCTGAACTGAGTTGTTCTGGGTCAAATATGAAGGCAAACCCACTTTCCTTTCAGTATTATGCTGCAATTGGAAGATATCAGCTCATTCGGCCTGAAAATGCTTTTAAGCGCATAAAAACTTACACTCTTGATTTCTGGCTAAATAAAAGCTGTTGCAATGATATTTCCATGCTGAACTGAGTTGTTCTGGGTCAAATATGAAGGCAAACCCACTTTCCTTTCAGTATTATGCTGCAATTGGAAGATATCAGCACATTTGGCCTGAAAATGCTTTTAAGCGCATAAAAACTTACACTCTTGATTTCTGGCTAAATAAAAGCTGTTGCAATGATATTTCCATGCTGAACTGAGTTGTTCTGGGTCAAATATGAAGGCAAACCCACTTTCCTTTCAGTATTTTGCTGCAATTGGCAGAAACAAGCATATTTGCTCATTCGGCCTGAAAATGCTTTTAAGCGCATAAAAACTTACACTCTTGATTTCTGGCTAAATAAAAGCTGTTGCAATGATATTTCCATGCTGAACTGAGTTGTTCTGGGTCAAATATGAAGGCAAACCCACTTTCCTTTCAGTATTTTGCTGCCATTGGCAGAAACAAGCATATTTGCTCATTCGGCCTGAAAATGCTTTTAAGCGCATAAAAACTTACACTCTTGATTTCTGGCTAAATAAAAGCTGTTGCAATGATATTTCCATGCTGAACTGAGTTGTTCTGGGTCAAATATGAAGGCAAACCCACTTTCCTTTCAGTATTTTGCTGCAATTGGCAGAAACAAGCATATTTGCTCATTCGGCCTGAAAATGCTTTTAAGCGCATAAAAACGTACACTCTTGATTTCTGGCTAAATAAAAGCTGTTGCAATGATATTTCCATGCTGAACTGAGTTGTTCTGGGTCAAATATGAAGGCAAACCCACTTTCCTTTCAGTATTTTGCTGCAATTGGCAGAAACAAGCATATTTGCTCATTCGGCCTGAAAATGCTTTTAAGCGCATAAAAACTTACACTCTTGATTTCTGGCTAAATAAAAGCTGTTGCAATGATATTTCCATGCTGAACTGAGTTGTTCTGGGTCAAATATGAAGGCAAACCCACTTTCCTTTCAGTATTTTGCTGCAATTGGCAGAAACAAGCATATTTGCTCATTCGGCCTGAAAATGCTTTTAAGCGCATAAAAACGTACACTCTTGATTTCTGGCTAAATAAAAGCTGTTGCAATGATATTTCCATGCTGAACTGAGTTGTTCTGGGTCAAATATGAAGGCAAACCCACTTTCCTTTCAGTATTTTGCTGCAATTGGCAGAAACAAGCATATTTGCTCATTCGGCCTGAAAATGCTTTTAAGCGCATAAAAACTTACACTCTTGATTTCTGGCTAAATAAAAGCTGTTGCAATGATATTTCCATGCTGAACTGAGTTGTTCTGGGTCAAATATGAAGGCAAACCCACTTTCCTTTCAGTATTTTGCTGCAATTGGCAGAAACAAGCATATTTGCTCATTCGGCCTGAAAATGCTTTTAAGCGCATAAAAACGTACACTCTTGATTTCTGGCTAAATAAAAGCTTTTGCAATGATATTTCCATGCTGAACTGAGTTGTTCTGGGTCAAATATGAAGGCAAACCCACTTTCCTTTCAGTATTTTGCTGCAATTGGCAGAAACAAGCATATTTGCTCATTCGGCCTGAAAATGCTTTTAAGCGCATAAAAACTTACACTCTTGATTTCTGGCTAAATAAAAGCTGTTGCAATGATATTTCCATGCTGAACTGAGTTGTTCTGGGTCAAATATGAAGGCAAACCCACTTTCCTTTCAGTATTTTGCTGCAATTGGCAGAAACAAGCATATTTGCTCATTCGGCCTGAAAATACTTTTAAGCGCATAAAAACTTACACTCTTGATTTCTGGCTAAATAAAAGCTGTTGCAATGATATTTCCATGCTGAACTGAGTTGTTCTGGGTCAAATATGAAGGCAAACCCACTTTCCTTTCAGTATTTTGCTGCAATTGGCAGAAACAAGCATATTTGCTCATTCGGCCTGAAAATGCTTTTAAGCGCATAAAAACTTACACTCTTGATTTCTGGCTAAATAAAAGCTGTTGCAATGATATTTCCATGCTGAACTGAGTTGTTCTGGGTCAAATATGAAGGCAGACCCACTTTCCTTTCAGTATTTTGCTGCAATTGGCAGAAACAAGCATATTTGCTCATTCGGCCTGAAAATGCTTTTAAGCGCATAAAAACTTACACTCTTGATTTCTGGCTAAATAAAAGCTGTTGCAATGATATTTCCATGCTGAACTGAGTTGTTCTGGGTCAAAAATGAAGGCAAACCCACTTTCCTTTCAGTATTATGCTGCAATTGGAAGATATCAGCTCATTCGGCCTGAAAATGCTTTTAAGCGCATAAAAACTTACACTCTTGATTTCTGGCTAAATAAAAGCTGTTGCAATGATATTTCCATGCTGAACTGAGTTGTTCTGGGTCAAATATGAAGGCAAACCCACTTTCCTTTCAGTATTTTGCTGCAATTGGCAGAAACAAGCATATTTGCTCATTCGGCCTGAAAATGCTTTTAAGCGCATAAAAACTTACACTCTTGATTTCTGGCTAAATAAAAGCTGTTGCAATGATATTTCCATGCTGAACTGAGTTGTTCTGGGTCAAATATGAAGGCAAACCCACTTTCCTTTCAGTATTTTGCTGCAATTGGCAGAAACAAGCATATTTGCTCATTCGGCCTGAAAATGCTTTTAAACGCATAAAAACTTACACTCTTGATTTCTGGCTAAATAAAAGCTGTTGCAATGATATTTCCATGCTGAACTGAGTTGTTCTGGGTCAAATATGAAGGCAAACCCACTTTCCTTTCAGTATTTTGCTGCAATTGGCAGAAACAAGCATATTTGCTCATTCGGCCTGAAAATGCTTTTAAGCGCATAAAAACTTACACTCTTGATTTCTGGCTAAATAAAAGCTGTTGCAATGATATTTCCATGCTGAACTGAGTTGTTCTGGGTCAAATATGAAGGCAAACCCACTTTCCTTTCAGTATTTTGCTGCAATTGGCAGAAACAAGCATATTTGCTCATTCGGCCTGAAAATGCTTTTAAACGCATAAAAACTTACACTCTTGATTTCTGGCTAAATAAAAGCTGTTGCAATGATATTTCCATGCTGAACTGAGTTGTTCTGGGTCAAATATGAAGGCAAACCCACTTTCCTTTCAGTATTTTGCTGCAATTGGCAGAAACAAGCATATTTGCTCATTCGGCCTGAAAATGCTTTTAAGCGCATAAAAACTTACACTCTTGATTTCTGGCTAAATAAAAGCTGTTGCAATGATATTTCCATGCTGAACTGAGTTGTTCTGGGTCAAATATGAAGGCAAACCCACTTTCCTTTCAGTATTTTGCTGCAATTGGCAGAAACAAGCATATTTGCTCATTCGGCCTGAAAATGCTTTTAAGCGCATAAAAACTTACACTCTTGATTTCTGGCTAAATAAAAGCTGTTGCAATGATATTTCCATGCTGAACTGAGTTGTTCTGGGTCAAATATGAAGGCAAACCCACTTTCCTTTCAGTATTTTGCTGCAATTGGCAGAAACAAGCATATTTGCTCATTCGGCCTGAAAATGCTTTTAAGCGCATAAAAACGTACACTCTTGATTTCTGGCTAAATAAAAGCTGTTGCAATGATATTTCCATGCTGAACTGAGTTGTTCTGGGTCAAATATGAAGGCAAACCCACTTTCCTTTCAGTATTTTGCTGCAATTGGCAGAAACAAGCATATTTGCTCATTCGGCCTGAAAATGCTTTTAAGCGCATAAAAACGTACACTCTTGATTTCTGGCTAAATAAAAGCTGTTGCAATGATATTTCCATGCTGAACTGAGTTGTTCTGGGTCAAATATGAAGGCAAACCCACTTTCCTTTCAGTATTTTGCTGCAATTGGCAGAAACAAGCATATTTGCTCATTCGGCCTGAAAATGCTTTTAAGCGCATAAAAACGTACACTCTTGATTTCTGGCTAAATAAAAGCTGTTGCAATGATATTTCCATGCTGAACTGAGTTGTTCTGGGTCAAATATGAAGGTAAACCCACTTTCCTTTCAGTATTTTGCTGCAATTGGCAGAAACAATCATATTTGCTCATTCGGCCTGAAAATGCTTTTAAGCGCATAAAAACTTACACTCTTGATTTCTGGCTAAATAAAAGCTGTTGCAATGATATTTCCATGCTGAACTGAGTTGTTCTGGGTCAAATATGAAGGCAAACCCACTTTCCTTTCAGTATTTTGCTGCAATTGGCAGAAACAAGCATATTTGCTCATTCGGCCTGAAAATGCTTTTAAGCGCATAAAAACGTACACTCTTGATTTCTGGCTAAATAAAAGCTGTTGCAATGATATTTCCATGCTGAACTGAGTTGTTCTGGGTCAAATATGAAGGCAAACCCACTTTCCTTTCAGTATTTTGCTGCAATTGGCAGAAACAAGCATATTTGCTCATTCGGCCTGAAAATGCTTTTAAGCGCATAAAAACTTACACTCTTGATTTCTGGCTAAATAAAAGCTGTTGCAATGATATTTCCATGCTGAACTGAGTTGTTCTGGGTCAAATATGAAGGCAAACCCACTTTCCTTTCAGTATTTTGCTGCAATTGGCAGAAACAAGCATATTTGCTCATTCGGCCTGAAAATGCTTTTAAGCGCATAAAAACTTACACTCTTGATTTCTGGCTAAATAAAAACTGTTGCAATGATATTTCCATGCTGAACTGAGTTGTTCTGGGTCAAATATGAAGGCAAACCCACTTTCCTTTCAGTATTATGCTGCAATTGGAAGATATCAGCTCATTCGGCCTGAAAATGCTTTTAAGCGCATAAAAACTTACACTCTTGATTTCTGGCTAAATAAAAGCTGTTGCAATGATATTTCCATGCTGAACTGAGTTGTTCTGGGTCAAATATGAAGGCAAACCCACTTTCCTTTCAGTATTATGCTGCAATTGGAAGATATCAGCACATTTGGCCTGAAAATGCTTTTAAGCGCATAAAAACTTACACTCTTGATTTCTGGCTAAATAAAAGCTGTTGCAATGATATTTCCATGCTGAACTGAGTTGTTCTGGGTCAAATATGAAGGCAAACCCACTTTCCTTTCAGTATTTTGCTGCAATTGGCAGAAACAAGCATATTTGCTCATTCGGCCTGAAAATGCTTTTAAGCGCATAAAAACTTACACTCTTGATTTCTGGCTAAATAAAAGCTGTTGCAATGATATTTCCATGCTGAACTGAGTTGTTCTGGGTCAAATATGAAGGCAAACCCACTTTCCTTTCAGTATTTTGCTGCAATTGGCAGAAACAAGCATATTTGCTCATTCGGCCTGAAAATGCTTTTAAGCGCATAAAAACTTACACTCTTGATTTCTGGCTAAATAAAAGCTGTTGCAATGATATTTCCATGCTGAACTGAGTTGTTCTGGGTCAAATATGAAGGCAAACCCACTTTCCTTTCAGTATTTTGCTGCAATTGGCAGAAACAAGCATATTTGCTCATTCGGCCTGAAAATGCTTTTAAGCGCATAAAAACGTACACTCTTGATTTCTGGCTAAATAAAAGCTGTTGCAATGATATTTCCATGCTGAACTGAGTTGTTCTGGGTCAAATATGAAGGCAAACCCACTTTCCTTTCAGTATTTTGCTGCAATTGGCAGAAACAAGCATATTTGCTCATTCGGCCTGAAAATGCTTTTAAGCGCATAAAAACTTACACTCTTGATTTCTGGCTAAATAAAAGCTGTTGCAATGATATTTCCATGCTGAACTGAGTTGTTCTGGGTCAAATATGAAGGCAAACCCACTTTCCTTTCAGTATTTTGCTGCAATTGGCAGAAACAAGCATATTTGCTCATTCGGCCTGAAAATGCTTTTAAGCGCATAAAAACGTACACTCTTGATTTCTGGCTAAATAAAAGCTGTTGCAATGATATTTCCATGCTGAACTGAGTTGTTCTGGGTCAAATATGAAGGCAAACCCACTTTCCTTTCAGTATTTTGCTGCAATTGGCAGAAACAAGCATATTTGCTCATTCGGCCTGAAAATGCTTTTAAGCGCATAAAAACTTACACTCTTGATTTCTGGCTAAATAAAAGCTGTTGCAATGATATTTCCATGCTGAACTGAGTTGTTCTGGGTCAAATATGAAGGCAAACCCACTTTCCTTTCAGTATTTTGCTGCAATTGGCAGAAACAAGCATATTTGCTCATTCGGCCTGAAAATGCTTTTAAGCGCATAAAAACGTACACTCTTGATTTCTGGCTAAATAAAAGCTTTTGCAATGATATTTCCATGCTGAACTGAGTTGTTCTGGGTCAAATATGAAGGCAAACCCACTTTCCTTTCAGTATTTTGCTGCAATTGGCAGAAACAAGCATATTTGCTCATTCGGCCTGAAAATGCTTTTAAGCGCATAAAAACTTACACTCTTGATTTCTGGCTAAATAAAAGCTGTTGCAATGATATTTCCATGCTGAACTGAGTTGTTCTGGGTCAAATATGAAGGCAAACCCACTTTCCTTTCAGTATTTTGCTGCAATTGGCAGAAACAAGCATATTTGCTCATTCGGCCTGAAAATGCTTTTAAGCGCATAAAAACTTACACTCTTGATTTCTGGCTAAATAAAAGCTGTTGCAATGATATTTCCATGCTGAACTGAGTTGTTCTGGGTCAAATATGAAGGCAGACCCACTTTCCTTTCAGTATTTTGCTGCAATTGGCAGAAACAAGCATATTTGCTCATTCGGCCTGAAAATGCTTTTAAGCGCATAAAAACTTACACTCTTGATTTCTGGCTAAATAAAAGCTGTTGCAATGATATTTCCATGCTGAACTGAGTTGTTCTGGGTCAAAAATGAAGGCAAACCCACTTTCCTTTCAGTATTATGCTGCAATTGGAAGATATCAGCTCATTCGGCCTGAAAATGCTTTTAAGCGCATAAAAACTTACACTCTTGATTTCTGGCTAAATAAAAGCTGTTGCAATGATATTTCCATGCTGAACTGAGTTGTTCTGGGTCAAATATGAAGGCAAACCCACTTTCCTTTCAGTATTTTGCTGCAATTGGCAGAAACAAGCATATTTGCTCATTCGGCCTGAAAATGCTTTTAAGCGCATAAAAACTTACACTCTTGATTTCTGGCTAAATAAAAGCTGTTGCAATGATATTTCCATGCTGAACTGAGTTGTTCTGGGTCAAAAATGAAGGCAAACCCACTTTCCTTTCAGTATTATGCTGCAATTGGAAGATATCAGCTCATTCGGCCTGAAAATGCTTTTAAGCGCATAAAAACTTACACTCTTGATTTCTGGCTAAATAAAAGCTGTTGCAATGATATTTCCATGCTGAACTGAGTTGTTCTGGGTCAAATATGAAGGCAAACCCACTTTCCTTTCAGTATTTTGCTGCAATTGGCAGAAACAAGCATATTTGCTCATTCGGCCTGAAAATGCTTTTAAGCGCATAAAAACTTACACTCTTGATTTCTGGCTAAATAAAAGCTGTTGCAATGATATTTCCATGCTGAACTGAGTTGTTCTGGGTCAAATATGAAGGCAAACCCACTTTCCTTTCAGTATTTTGCTGCAATTGGCAGAAACAAGCATATTTGCTCATTCGGCCTGAAAATGCTTTTAAACGCATAAAAACTTACACTCTTGATTTCTGGCTAAATAAAAGCTGTTGCAATGATATTTCCATGCTGAACTGAGTTGTTCTGGGTCAAATATGAAGGCAAACCCACTTTCCTTTCAGTATTTTGCTGCAATTGGCAGAAACAAGCATATTTGCTCATTCGGCCTGAAAATGCTTTTAAGCGCATAAAAACTTACACTCTTGATTTCTGGCTAAATAAAAGCTGTTGCAATGATATTTCCATGCTGAACTGAGTTGTTCTGGGTCAAATATGAAGGCAAACCCACTTTCCTTTCAGTATTTTGCTGCAATTGGCAGAAACAAGCATATTTGCTCATTCGGCCTGAAAATGCTTTTAAACGCATAAAAACTTACACTCTTGATTTCTGGCTAAATAAAAGCTGTTGCAATGATATTTCCATGCTGAACTGAGTTGTTCTGGGTCAAATATGAAGGCAAACCCACTTTCCTTTCAGTATTTTGCTGCAATTGGCAGAAACAAGCATATTTGCTCATTCGGCCTGAAAATGCTTTTAAGCGCATAAAAACTTACACTCTTGATTTCTGGCTAAATAAAAGCTGTTGCAATGATATTTCCATGCTGAACTGAGTTGTTCTGGGTCAAATATGAAGGCAAACCCACTTTCCTTTCAGTATTTTGCTGCAATTGGCAGAAACAAGCATATTTGCTCATTCGGCCTGAAAATGCTTTTAAGCGCATAAAAACTTACACTCTTGATTTCTGGCTAAATAAAAGCTGTTGCAATGATATTTCCATGCTGAACTGAGTTGTTCTGGGTCAAATATGAAGGCAAACCCACTTTCCTTTCAGTATTTTGCTGCAATTGGCAGAAACAAGCATATTTGCTCATTCGGCCTGAAAATGCTTTTAAGCGCATAAAAACGTACACTCTTGATTTCTGGCTAAATAAAAGCTGTTGCAATGATATTTCCATGCTGAACTGAGTTGTTCTGGGTCAAATATGAAGGCAAACCCACTTTCCTTTCAGTATTATGCTGCAATTGGAAGATATCAGCTCATTCGGCCTGAAAATGCTTTTAAGCGCATAAAAACTTACACTCTTGATTTCTGGCTAAATAAAAGCTGTTGCAATGATATTTCCATGCTGAACTGAGTTGTTCTGGGTCAAATATGAAGGCAAACCCACTTTCCTTTCAGTATTTTGCTGCAATTGGCAGAAACAAGCATATTTGCTCATTCGGCCTGAAAATGCTTTTAAGCGCATAAAAACTTACACTCTTGATTTCTGGCTAAATAAAAGCTGTTGCAATGATATTTCCATGCTGAACTGAGTTGTTCTGGGTCAAATATGAAGGCAAACCCACTTTCCTTTCAGTATTTTGCTGCAATTGGCAGAAACAAGCATATTTGCTCATTCGGCCTGAAAATGCTTTTAAGCGCATAAAAACTTACACTCTTGATTTCTGGCTAAATAAAAGCTGTTGCAATGATATTTCCATGCTGAACTGAGTTGTTCTGGGTCAAATATGAAGGCAAACCCACTTTCCTTTCAGTATTTTGCTGCAATTGGCAGAAACAAGCATATTTGCTCATTCGGCCTGAAAATGCTTTTAAGCGCATAAAAACTTACACTCTTGATTTCTGGCTAAATAAAAGCTGTTGCAATGATATTTCCATGCTGAACTGAGTTGTTCTGGGTCAAATATGAAGGCAAACCCACTTTCCTTTCAGTATTTTGCTGCAATTGGCAGAAACAAGCATATTTGCTCATTCGGCCTGAAAATGCTTTTAAGCGCATAAAAACGTACACTCTTGATTTCTGGCTAAATAAAAGCTGTTGCAATGATATTTCCATGCTGAACTGAGTTGTTCTGGGTCAAATATGAAGGCAAACCCACTTTCCTTTCAGTATTATGCTGCAATTGGAAGATATCAGCTCATTCGGCCTGAAAATGCTTTTAAGCGCATAAAAACTTACACTCTTGATTTCTGGCTAAATAAAAGCTGTTGCAATGATATTTCCATGCTGAACTGAGTTGTTCTGGGTCAAATATGAAGGCAAACCCACTTTCCTTTCAGTATTTTGCTGCAATTGGCAGAAACAAGCATATTTGCTCATTCGGCCTGAAAATGCTTTTAAGCGCATAAAAACTTACACTCTTGATTTCTGGCTAAATAAAAGCTGTTGCAATGATATTTCCATGCTGAACTGAGTTGTTCTGGGTCAAATATGAAGGCAAACCCACTTTCCTTTCAGTATTTTGCTGCAATTGGCAGAAACAAGCATATTTGCTCATTCGGCCTGAAAATGCTTTTAAGCGCATAAAAACTTACACTCTTGATTTCTGGCTAAATAAAAGCTGTTGCAATGATATTTCCATGCTGAACTGAGTTGTTCTGGGTCAAATATGAAGGCAAACCCACTTTCCTTTCAGTATTTTGCTGCAATTGGCAGAAACAAGCATATTTGCTCATTCGGCCTGAAAATGCTTTTAAGCGCATAAAAACTTACACTCTTGATTTCTGGCTAAATAAAAGCTGTTGCAATGATATTTCCATGCTGAACTGAGTTGTTCTGGGTCAAATATGAAGGCAAACCCACTTTCCTTTCAGTATTTTGCTGCAATTGGCAGAAACAAGCATATTTGCTCATTCGGCCTGAAAATGCTTTTAAGCGCATAAAAACTTACACTCTTGATTTCTGGCTAAATAAAAGCTGTTGCAATGATATTTCCATGCTGAACTGAGTTGTTCTGGGTCAAATATGAAGGCAAACCCACTTTCCTTTCAGTATTTTGCTGCAATTGGCAGAAACAAGCATATTTGCTCATTCGGCCTGAAAATGCTTTTAAGCGCATAAAAACTTACACTCTTGATTTCTGGCTAAATAAAAGCTGTTGCAATGATATTTCCATGCTGAACTGAGTTGTTCTGGGTCAAATATGAAGGCAGACCCACTTTCCTTTCAGTATTTTGCTGCAATTGGCAGAAACAAGCATATTTGCTCATTCGGCCTGAAAATGCTTTTAAGCGCATAAAAACTTACACTCTTGATTTCTGGCTAAATAAAAGCTGTTGCAATGATATTTC